>NC_071976.1:21928434-21958553 GCF_026283585.1 Hylaeus volcanicus
TTGACTGAAATATCGTTACTACAGTGAATAGTTTGAATTAATTATCAGCTAGTGTCATCTAGCTGAACTAGCAGAAACTATTTTTACGTCAAACTTAGTCGTTTTGCCGTAGATGGCGCCAGCTATATGTTTCAAAATTTGTGCTGCTGAGTGATAATTAATTCAAACTATCCACTTTAGTAACAATATTCGATTCAATAAAAGAAACGTTGACAGAATAGTAGTAGAACGTGCTAATTATATTCACAACATTTAACCTCTCACCAATCAGAATCGAGAACGACAATGGCGCCAGAAAACTTGGAGCCCTCTATTTTCAATCAAAGGGAAACATGTTGATGCATAGATAGAATGTTACTGAAAGCATAGAACACACCGACAGTGGTGGCGACAATAATGGAGCGGTGGAAAAAATTTACGTTAAAATAGGAGTAGTCGAAAGAACTTGTTCAGAGTTATTCGCTGACTGATTCTATTCAGTAATTGTTCGTCGAAGAAATTGTCATTTTTGAAAAAGAAGAATATGGAAGCAGAACCCTTAGAACTTGAGGAAGGCGAAGTTATCGATGACGAGGTCAGATATTTGATAAACTTATTGTTTGACAGGCGTCTAACCTATTCAAGCTCAACAAATTATATTAGATCGTTAATGTTTGCATTTGAATTAAAATCACTTTAATTTAAATCCCATTAATAAAATTACGAAGCTTGTTTGTACTCTGTGGGTGTTAGAATTGTTTAAAATATTCCATAAAGAGCAGTAGCATCTCTTAGTGTTATGTCCCACTGTACACATTAATTATTTCAATGTATCTTTACTTAGGCAAACGACATCGAAACGTACAATGTTTTGGAAAGACCTCATCCAGTTCCAAATAAAGAGGAACATGTAAAAATGGGTTATAGCGATGAATCCGATGATTCTGTGGACACAGACAGTGATTCTGATTCAGATTCTGGTCGTATCAGAAGTAAAAGACCTAAATTAAAACTGAAACGATCTAGAAATTCAACCAAAAACTGGGGAGGCAGAAGTGATAAGTACAAAATATGGTGTACTCAATTACAAGAGGAATCCTTAACGGAAGATTTAGTATTGTGTGGTGTAACAAAAAAACGATACCAGGAGCGTAATGTTGAGAATTATAACGTTCCTCACCATTATGCTGTAAATTGTGAATGGAATATGGAGAATCGTAACAATAATAGTTCAGAGGATGAGAAGGATGGTGAAAGGAGATTAACGAATAAAAGAACAAACTCTGACAGAAGTAATATTAAATTAAGATTAGGAAAGAGACGTAATTCAATGGATGTAGATAATCAAAAAGGAGCTGTACGAAAAATAGCAGATTTAAGTACAACAAATGAATCAACCGATGCAGATGTAGCCACTGATATATCATCGAAACTTAATGAGAAAAAAAATCTCCTTATAAGTAAGGATTGTTTATATCTAAAATGTATACGTGTATGTATATGTACATATATTTAAATAACTTCTGCATTTTACAGGAAGAATTGTAGATATAATTGGCAAAGAAAAAGCTATTAATTTCTTCCAAGAAACAAAAAAAATTGAAGAAGGAGGTGGCATGCTGATAATGAATGGATCAAGAAGAAGAACTGCAGGGGGTGTTTATTTATGGTTAGTAAAAAATGATAAACACATCCCTCAAGAAAAAATAAGAGAAATTTTTTACGACGATAAAAAAGAGATCGCCGACCAAAAAAAGTCTGACGCTAATGCAAGGAGGCAGAAAGCACAAGAACTAATTAAATGCCTAGAAAGTAAGCATTGTTTTGTCTTAATGATAGCAAGTGTTGTTTCAAAGTCAATGTATAACAAAAATATTTTTCGCATAGATGGTTCAGAAAAAGATCTTCCTGCCTTATTAACAAAGGCAGAACTTTCTACGCGGGAAATAGCTGAAGAAGCGAGATTAAGACGCGGAGAAGGCATGGATAGAATGCCTATGGATTCTGATCGTACAGTAACTAATCCCCCACCTAGCCCTGTAACAGATGATCCAGATCATTCGGAACAGCCACTTGTCCAAAGGCATATTCAAGACTATGAAGAAGACTTTCTTGATGTTGGAGTAGATATAGATAGTATGGAAGTACTTTAAAATATTTTTATTTCATTATTTGTAATATGTATTGAGCGGATAATTTGTACCAAGAACAGAGTTCTAATCATTGCAAGAATACTCATGTACATATATATTTAATGTTACAGAATTTTATATATGATATATATCATTTAGTAACATTGTATATATATGTGTATGTGTAACGTACGTGAATACACTTTACATCATTTGTACGTTTGCTTGCCATTCATACAGTTACAAATACTGGATGTGATCGAATGATTAGAATCCATATCTACAGCAACGACGTTCCATATTGTGATAATATAATTTATCAAGTGTACATACTATGGTAACGTACTTTGTCATTTTCTTAGATTTTGGAAAAATAACAAATATTTGTGTACTCTTTTCTTACGTTTCATTTAATATGTTTATATTTATTATTAAGATAAATGTAAAAAATGTAAGAGACGTGACAAGTATAAAATTTTATAAAAACTGCGACAACATAATACTCAAATACTTATATGACGACGTTTTTATGAAATTTTCATTGTTGATGATTGTTTATGTACATAAAAGTCACTACGAAAATAAATATTAGACTATTTGTACTTTGTATAATGTATTAAATGAATTATCTCATGTACAGAAGAGTATTCAGTATATTGTATGTGTAATAACGTGTTTCCTTCGGTCACCAATCAAATTGAAAAGATCGATCTAGAACGTAATATTTTATGGAAAAAAGTATTTTATTTTTAATCCTTTGAAAACAAACAGTAATTATTAGTATTTGATTAGAGAGTCACGGTAAACTTAATTAGAGGACGTGAAACGAATAAAACTTAACCCATTTAAATTAACGTTTTTTATTCGATTAAAAACCCTTATGAATAATATTCTATATAATATTAAATTTGTTGTCTTTAAAATGTTTTAAAAAATTGATCACTTTTAAAAGTGTTTACTCAAAATCGAAACTTTAAAAGCTAAGAGAACCAGTGTGAGTCATAGAAAAGGAAATGAAAGAGAAAATTAACGAACAAAACGCGAAATATTTTTAACACAAAAATGGATGAGGCAGAGATGAGCAAAATTTTATTGAAATAATAAATGACAGATAAGGACAATGTAAAGTTATTTTAATTGTTTATCTATCATTCATTCTTAGAAATATTTATCTATATAGATACAAATTTTGCTCATCTCTGGTTTCATGACGGTCTTACAGCGTTTCCCAATTTATGCCTACAGCTTGATTAGATTTCAAATATAATTTCGTTTCTATTAATTATTACGGGATTACGAACATTCAATGTTGTAATACAGTTACAACATCTTTTCCAACAACGATAAAAGCGTTTCACATCTTTCTTTAACCTGTAATAAAATGTTAATTAGATACGTTACATAGAACCTTGACAACAAATAATATGAAAGAACTTACTTGACAAAGTGTTCGATCTCCTAAAGTTTTACTAACCATAGCTAGTGAATTCTCAGAATATTCCTTTTTAATAGTTTGTAGAAGAATCGTGTCCTCTTGACGTGTCCATGGTTTAATATTTAAATTACCAGCGTTTGTAAGTTTATTAGACAAATCAGTTTTGTTTGTATTAGAATTTGACGCTTCAGCTTCCATATCTGATAATATTTTCTCAGTTGCATCTGAATTTTTAGAATCTGTACATAAAGCTTCGTTCACCTTCACAAAATCCACTTGTGTATCTGTGTATTCTAATTTCATTTCTTGTTTAAATACTTTCTTTTCTCTTCTAGCTCTGCACTGTGTCATGCGCATTTTTTTAGTACTTACATCCATGTTATCTACACTTTCTAATCTTTTTAAACCCCTCTTCTGATCTCCACCTTTTGGTGGAGATTTCATATTTTTTTTGGACTTGACAATTACTTTTCCCCCTTCGTCATTATCCTTAATAGGCGAATTTTTTGACATGCAAGGTTTTTGATATTGTTCGTCAGGATTAGACTCATTCTTTGAAGATTTTCTCCGTTGTCTGGA
Organism: Hylaeus volcanicus; assembly: GCF_026283585.1. NCBI lineage: Eukaryota > Metazoa > Arthropoda > Insecta > Hymenoptera > Colletidae > Hylaeus > Hylaeus volcanicus. The sequence continues at coordinate 21,932,560 of NC_071976.1, forward strand.
TGGAATAGACGGAACAAATTTGTCAGTCGTTTTTAAAGATACACGAGCAATGTTTTCTAACTTTTCTTCGTCAGCTCCAGGAAAAATAATTTTAGCGGGTCTTAAACCTTCAGACGTTTGAAGATAAATTCTTCCATTGAGAAACCTTGTGCCACAAGACACACAGTGTTCGGAAATGTTTTTAAAAGCAGAATCGTCGCCATTGTGACAATTACATCTACAATTTTCTCCACCATAAGGATCTTCTTGGGATGCTGAAATAGGCAATTCGATATTTTCGTATAATTCCGGTGCATCTTCGGTATAAACTTTGTTTTTATCATGTGGTCCCACGGGACACGTTAAATTTTCAAACATATGCGATGCGAACAAACTTTCTGGTGGTTTAGCAGTGGGTAGTACTTGTAGAAATAAATCCATAACTAAAGGATGCCCCTTAAGAATAGGACCCATAGTTGTATGAACATGTTCTAATGTTGTTTGAGGATCAGATGAAAGTTGTGTAATAGCTTGCATCATTTTTGCTATTCGAGAAGGCTGTTTAGCAAAGTATATTTGAGCAACATTAATGAATTCGCTCATTTTTTGGAGCATTATATATTCCATTGTCTTATCTATCATCGCAGCTTGGTGTGGTTTTAAAAATAATAAAAAGTCTGTACGAAGATCGGGATATTCGCGTAACTTTTCACACACATCTTGATACAAATTGATAGCTATCATGTCTTTATCCTTTGCTGTTTGTTGCATAAGTGTTGTGCTGTTCGAAGGCTCCGATGGATTAGAGAATAATTCAGTCTCTACGTTATTAATACTGTCTAATTTTTCATAATAATCTAAATATAATTTTATTACAGATCGAAATGTTTCTGGACTATTGGATTCTAATGTTAGATGTAACTTCTGAAGATATGATGCTGCAAATTTTGATCCTCTTTCTTCTTCATTTAGTGGATTCTCAGACTCTAACAGCCTCTTTATGTTCTCTAATTCCCTAGCTTGTTTAGCTTTTTTTCTACTAAGAGAATCTTTTTTTATAGTCGTACTGGCTAACATTAATTCAGCTATTTCATCTTCATTATCAGTTTTTGGCAAAGTTGACATTTTTACCAAAGTTTTATCCAAGTCATTCTTTTCTCTGGATTTTAGAGTATTACAATTTGACGATAATCCTTTTGATCCTAAAACTTGAGCCATTAACTTCATATTTTGAGCACTTCTGGTTTTTGCTAATCTAGGCGTAGTTTTTCGTAATTGCGGCAATTCTTGTGCCATTTCAGAAGATTTTTTAGAGAACTTAGATTGTTTAGATGTAAGAGAATTTGTAGGTATATCGTTCTGAACTTGTTCTTTTAATTCGTTACTTCTTGTATTTTCTTCTATTTCTTCTTGTGTAGTTTCGATATTTAAAGAATTGCTGCAATGCGGTGTACGTTCTTTGCTCACATCCGAATTACACGATACAACATCTGTCTTGTTACTCGTTACTTTTGTTAAGTCGTCAAAGTTAATGTTTTTATTTTTATTTAAACTCTTTTTATTCGTGGTTGTAGTTGATATTCTTGGTAATACGTTTACAATCGGATTACGCAAAAAATAAGTACCTGGAACACTTTTGATAAATTTTGGATATATTTTGTGTCTATAGTAGTCTTTCTTCGCGGGATAATTATACGAGTTCAATATATATTCTCGTTTTAAGAAATCAATTTTGTTCTGCTCCGTATTATTCAGGTAAGATTGCCACACCAACGGTAGGGAGTTTACTGGTTGATCCTTTGGTGCTTTGAGCTCGAAATCTGATGGTATGTAATGTATCGTTCGAGGGGCACAACCATTTTCGAAATAATATTTTATTGGATTTTCATCCTTTGCGCGTCGACGCTTTTCGATATGTATCACTAATGCCTGAGGTTCTCTAGACGGTATCAAGTATTGAATTATCAATTGCACTGCATCCATTAGTCGCAACTTTCTGCCTTTAAATTTCTTTGGCTTACACATAACAAAAGGGAGAAATTGTTCAAGGCCCAATGCAATTAAAAATTCTTCGGACTTTAGATATGGACCTCGTATAAATTCGTATAATTTTATCCTGAAAGGTTTCTCGGGCAAAAGATGTGGATACATTAAAGCTTTACTTTCCATGAATAACTTTCTCATCTCTGGATGAAATTGATAGAAGTACATCCACTTATGTGCAGAATATATGTTTTTTACTGTATCTTCGTCCTCCATTGTTTTCTTAAAATCTTCGCAAAATTTATTGTCCAAAAATTTAGCTTCCCAATCAGACACCAATTTTAAAGCATCCGATAAATTTGGTGCTTGAAATGCAGAATTAGGACCATTGCTTAAATACTGTATGCTAGTTAAATTTTGTTTGCATGATTTTGACTGAAAATGCAGCTCTGGATGCATGTATGTCATAACACAATGTTGTGCCATTAACTGAATATGCTGACAAAGTTGAATTGTCAATAACCGTCGCTGAGCAGTAGTTATTACTTCAGGAGTTTCAGGTTCTTTATAAACAGACCGTGAATCTGCTACAGAACTTATAGTATTATTCTCATTCAATAAGCTTGGACTTTCTAGAGATTTCTTTTTTTTTGAAATTTCCTGTTCCTGTTCTGAAAATGTATCAGCAAATTCGAATAATTCTGCAATTAAATTATTTAATTCTTTACGAGTAACTTTTACAGCTTTATCAGCTCTTAATTCTTCTTTATCCAATAAATCTGTTTCTTCATCCTCTAAAATATTATATTCTGGATCCGCTTCAGGATCATCTTCCATTATAGGCTCTTGAGTTAATGGTTGAGTAAATTCTTTTAAAAAATTATCCCAATCTTCGTCAATTTCACAATCCCAATCGTACATATCGGTTGTAATATCTGGTGGTAAAAACGCCTGTTCAATTTGTTCCAAAGGGGTTTCACTCAAACAGAGCTTTGAACGTGTTCTTTGACCAATATTCTCCTCTTCTGTTAGAACATCAGGAATACCAGGAATTTTAAAAATTCCTTCTGAGTCATAATGAACATCCACTGAATTAGCCTGTTCAATTGAAGCTGTATTACAATTATTTGCTGGTGTTGAAGGTTGAGACTCTGCATCACTATTTATAGAATTTTCAGCTTCTCTTTCATCGTCACTTTGCTTATCCTGCTCTGGATTATACTCTTCATCGGAAGAGTCTTCTGGTAGTTCTTCTTCAATTAATACTTGCACTTCCGATGTAGGTTTCTTCAATGGTGTGATTGGCCATGGTATATTAAGTTGAGATGCTGCTAATTCTTTGGCTTTTGCTCTTGTTAATTTGGGTTCAAAAAGTATGTCATCTTCTGTGTCCTGAAGGCGATTTTTAACCATTGCCATTACATGTTCATTAGTAATAACATGCTTTAAAATATTTTTTACATTTGTAGCTGTTAAGTTAATTTTAGCTGCTTTGGCATCAAGCTGTCTTTCAATTTCTTCTTCCATTTCATTAATGACAGAAGAAGTTTCTTCGACAGCATCCCTTTTATGTTTAATGGGAGGTTCGCAATCATCAATCTCTGAGACATCAATTTGCAAGTCTGCAGTTTCAGAATCGGAGGAGCCATCACTATTAACATCATCAAAATCAAAATTAAACGAAAATGATAAGTTACGAGCTTTTGTGCTCTTATTTAAAGAAATGGAAGAGAGAGATGGATCAGCTTGATCCTCAAGAGTATTTTGTACAGAAGCTTCTTTTTCCCTACAAACAATATCATAATTAATATTATAATTCAAACTACAGAAAATCTACTGAAATGATTAACAAAATATTCGCTAACATTCGTTTAACAAACTCGTTTTTTTCATAAGTCATTGGTGAACATTAGTGAACATATCATTCTTCATGATTCTTTATGGCTTATTGGTTAACAAATATTAAACGTTAGACCTCCTGAAAATACAAAAATATTTTTAAACAAACTACGTAATATTACACTGCAAATTAGACAGACAATAAATACGAGATAAGTGATTGTGTTACTAATTCATGAACTTACAGGTTATAATATCCATCATTTTGAAACCATTTATAATCTCTTTCCGATCAGGGTTTTGTTGTTATACATAAATATCCATTTGCTACAAACAATCCATTTTTACACATCCATAATACATTGAACCTCCAGTTAATAATTTTAATACAAATATTTGTTTACATTGAATATCGTATTGTCAAAACAAAGTACATAATGCGACTCATGCGACCTCTAGGTGAGTGATGTCAGAAAGGTCGGAAAAGCAAGCCGAGAAATGTTTACTAAATGGTTTAGTTGCAATTGTATTTTACACACAAGTATACAATTTTAATAACAATGGTGTATTATTGTTGTATATGTAAACTGGAGCATGGTGAACAGGAAGATATTTCTTTCCACAAGTACTTTAATATATTAGTTTTTAAAATTATGATATTCATTGCTTTGTTATTGCCAAAATCATGTACATATACAAAATATAATTATGTATATTGTAATTTCTCTATAATTCGATTGAAGAAGTGATATAAAAGTAACTCACGAATCAGCTGATTTTGTTTACAAACAATAAAATATCATCATTGTTTTATGTAAACATTTAATCTGTCTATTTAGATATGACCTAATTTCGAAATATAATTTCAGAATATTAACTACTACTACTAATGCTGAACTTCAGTAGTCTACATATTACATAAAAATATTCGTATGAGATTCAAACTAGTCTCTTAAAAATTGTCTTTTATTTTCAAAACATTTTCACACATAAAGATAAAATTATACATATTTATATATAAAATGTACATATAAATGACGGATTTATTATGAAACAAAATTATTGAAATTACTATAACACAGTAATTCAAATAAAAAATTTTAATAACATGGTTACATCATAATACAATATTTCCTAACATAATCTACATGTTCGCGTACTTCCTATAGAATAATTTGTTTTGCACCGAGCATACATCACATTCTCTCATATTCGTATTCTCACATTCATACTGAATGAATTACCAGAAAATTCTATAGTTACAAAGTTTCGTAATCGTGACAGCTTGTCGAGCTACAAATTTTCACGGTTGTCTCATGGGGCCAAGTATTTAAAACTGACACAAAAGTATGACACTTCCAACATTTTCTGCACATAATGAAAAAGAACCTGCTGGCAGCAAATGTTGTAATGTAATTAATTATGTACAGAATTTACAAATTGACCTTTCGTAAGATTATAATGGATAAATGTTATACAAATACTTCTTTTTGGAGGCTTCTTTTGGCATATTCAGTAGTTCCAATTCGTTAACGCAGATTAAAACACGCAATTTTAAAGCTGTTACAATTTACGCAATTTTTGAAATAATTATAAATGTTTACATAGTTATAAGGCATTACACTTTATAACCGTTAGATTAAAGGTGCCTTACCAGTAGTTCACCCTTCAAATTTAAATATTTCTTATTTTTCATCATACATGCTCAAAAATTAAAAAATGCTAACAATACTACATTGTTCAATTTTGTTATCAATTATATATGCGTTTTTCTTGAGCATGTAAGATATTCATTGGTATTGATGCTCCTATAGCTGTGTGCAATAAATTTCTTTTGCCTGAATACATGTTAACTTAAATATTTAATTAATTCTTTTCTTCTTTCTTTTCAGCTCCATCGTCTTGTTGACTTTGGCTTTGATTCTGGCTTTCCCGCTCAGCGGCCATCTACAATTAAATCCATTTAACACAATTCCTTAATCTTGATTTCAAATTAACAATTAAAAACCTCACATACCTTCTTATATGCCATCTCAAACAGTTTAAGACTGGCTTGTTGCAATTCATTTGTTTGTTTTTTAATTTCCTCAGGTTCTACCTCATCTTTCTTGGCCAATGTTTCTCGCATTTTATTAACAGATTCTTTCAGTTTGTCACACTGTAAACGTTAAATGAAGTTGTAAATATGAGAACTACCGGAAAAGAAAATATATACACTATTTGTCTTACTTCATCTTGTGGTAACTGTGCTTTGAATTCTTCTAACTTAGATTCTGTATCATGAATAATTCCTTCAGCTTGATTCACAGCCTCAACTCTATCTTTCTTAATTTTGTCTTGTTTGGCATATTGTTCAGCATTTTTCACCATGTTTTCAATTTCATCTTTACTGAGACCACCACTCGACTGAATAACAACTGCAAATAAAAAGTTGCTGTATGAACAATATTCAATTATATTGACCAATATTAAAATAATTTCTTTTACTTAGAAATTCACATACTTTGTTGTTCTTTGCCAGTTCCCTTGTCCCTAGCGGACACATGAACAATGCCATTAGCGTCAATATCAAATGTGACTTCTATTTGTGGTACACCTCTTGGCGCGGGTGGAATACCGACAAGAGTAAACTGTCCTAAGAGTTTATTATCCTTAGCCATTTCTCGCTCGCCTTGATGAACTTTAATTTCAACTTGAGTTTGACCATCGGCTGCAGTGGAGAATACTTGACTTTTTTTGGTGGGAATAGTCGTATTTCGGGAAATTAATCTTGTAAATACACCACCCAACGTTTCAATGCCTGTAAAATAAATTAAAAATCAAATTGCAACAATGATTGTGAAAGCTAGAATTAAATGCAATAATAATAACTCAGTATAATAGGTCTTCATTTTTATCAGAGAGAAGATTAGTTATAGTAGGCATCATTGTCTAGAAGTGTTTCATTTAATTTATGAACAAACGTGTATTTACCAAGTGATAATGGAGTAACGTCCAGTAGAAGGACATCCGTTACATCACCAGCAAGTACACCACCTTGAACTGCTGCGCCAACAGCTACAGCTTCATCAGGATTAACGGCCTTTGATGGTTGTCGACCAAAAATTTCTTGTACCGTCTGTTGAACTTTAGGTACTCTTGTCATGCCACCAACCAACAACACCTCACCAATATCAGACTTCGATACTTCAGCATCAGAAAGTGCTTTTTGACATGGCTGAATAGTACGTTTGATTAAATCACCTACAAGACTTTCAAATTTACTTCTTGAAAGCTTGATGTTTAAATGTTTCGGACCACTAGAGTCCATAGTTAGGTATGGCAAGTTTATATCGGTTTGAAGAGAACTGGATAGTTCAATCTTTGCTTTTTCAGCTGCTTCTTTCAACCGTTGCATAGCCATTGCATCCTTTGCTACATCTAAACCTTGCTGTAAAAGTATTAAAATATTATATACAATTTCTATTATATTACAAATACAAAACATTATTCAATTAAATATACACACATCTTTCTTAAATTCTGCTGCAAGATAATTAACTAAAGTATTATCAAAGTCTTCTCCACCCAAGAAGGTATCTCCATTCGTAGATTTGACTTCAAAGACTCCTTTTTGAATTTCCAAAATTGAAATATCAAAAGTACCACCTCCCAAATCATATACTGCAATGCTAAACAAAAATGTTACATTTATAGAATATACAAGTGTTTCATATTTTGAAACAAAAATCAAGTATCAGTAAATTAATCAGTAAATTATTTTCAGCATGTTTAACAAAACAATGCTAAGAGACGAAAAATAATAGCATCATTTTTCATTTTATATTTTGAAAAGTACTTATTATGTCTCTAATGTCATTAGACAAATAATGCTACATACATTTTATCTTCTGTTTTGTCCATGCCATATGCAAGAGCAGCAGCTGTTGGTTCATTGATTACTCTGAGTACATTAAGGCCAGCAATCTGACCAGCATCTTTCGTAGCTTGTCTTTGCGTATCATTGAAGTATGCAGGTACAGTGATTACAGCATTTTTTACTGGCATACTTAAGTATGCTTCAGCTGTTTCCTTCATTTTCATGAGCACAAATGCACCGATTTGACTAGGGGAATACATTTTACCATCACCTCCTTCTACCCATGCATCTCCATTGGAAGCTCGAACAATTTTATAAGAAACAGTTTTCCTAAAATTATGAATGTGAGTCAATATATGAAAACAAAATATTAACAATAAATTTTACACACGCGATACATACATATCTTTTTTTACTTCGGGATCGTCGAATTTTCGTCCAATTAATCGTTTCGTAGCGTAAAATGTATTTGCTGAATTTGTGACTGCTTGACGCTTGGCTGGCATACCAACTAAACGTTCGCCATCTGAAAATTCATAAATCCTTCATATTACTTCTATTTGCATAAAGAGTTTAGAACGATATATTTACAATTTAAATTTTGCAACTACGAATGAAATAATAATCTAACCTCTACTAAATGCCACGTAGGATGGAGTCGTGCGTGAACCCTCTGCATTTTCTATCACTTTAGCTTGTTTTCCTTCCATAACAGCTACACACGAGAATGTTGTACCAAGATCGATTCCGATAACTGCACCTTTCACACCCTCTGACCTATATAAATAAATGTTAAGACTCTTGTTACACACTGATAACATAATTAACATTGCTTTGTTAATTGAATTATTATAATGTGCATGTAGTAAAAGGTACATATATAATAAGAAATATAAAATATAATACAAAGTATTTTTCATTTACTTGTATCGATATTGTTGCAGATCTGTAAATCGTTGGGGCACATACATAGGAGCTGCAACCTGAAAAATATTTAATTCTAATTTAGAAAGCTATAAGTACTCCTATAAATACTAACATAAATTACAAAACACAATCTATTTAAAAAAAACCGTGTAAAAATAAACTTGATGAAACGCAATGTAATTTAATGTGAAAGTACATGAACAAATATCCACAGATAATTGTTGAACTGCATGACAAACGTAAGCGAAACGAACATCTATGTATGTAGCTACATTTTGTCATGAAATGTAGTTTCAAACATGTAAGAAATAATTTAAGAAGATCACGTGCCGGCTATAAGTTCGATGTCTCGTGGCATTTTGAGGAAAAAGTATCCAGTTATGCTAAATATTCACGAAAAATAGATAAACGATACGAAATAACCAGTTTAGTATAATGATACATAGAACAATAAATTAGTTTATGTATTGTACGGATTGTACACGACGGAGAAACGTGCGGCGAAAAAAGTTCTTACAACGCATTGTGAATCGCCATCGGAACTTACATTTTTAAGAATTGTGCTGAACTGTTGTCTTCTAGCAATGTCACAGGTGACATTGCTGCAGCTTCGAGTTAACAACTTTGCGGCGGTCAGCATTTTGATTTTTACGCGTTATATCGTTTAATTTTACTAAAAAGTTCAGAAGAGACGCGGATGCTCCAACTTCACGTGTAGTGATGCAACCTTACAGTGCCTTCTAATGCGCACTCCACGCGCGCATTAAGACTATTTCTACTCCGCGTGCCGCATACGTAATCGCGTTCAACCAATGATAAGTCAGCTCTCAGGGAATGAACCAATCGACGCATTGCACGGCCATCCTGTCTCTGGTGACTCGAGAACTATCCCGAATGTTCTTTTATAGAACAAATATATTTCGTAGATCAAACGTAAAAAGTAACAAAATTTATTAAGAAAGTTAATCAGTTTTTCTCACAATAATTTTAGTAGTATATTCATGTAATTTGAAATAATAATTTTTATTGCTATATTCTATAAATTGGAGGAAATAGATTCTCAACGAATAGAGTTGTGTATTTTATTTAAGTATCCGGAGTTCAAAAACTACAATAACCAAAAAACAAGTTAAATAATAATTTAACATTAGTAATGGTTATAAAATTATTTATTCGTTGTGTTATAAGAAACATGGCTTAACGTGGAAAGCTTGTTATAGTAAAATAATAATATTTCAATAGAATTTTATTTTTATTATATTTGCCGTAGATGTATTAATGATATTAATCGATGGGTTAAACTTGTTTCCTGACAATTTTATATAATCATTTTCAATTTTTCACGAGTAGATGAGGAAACATAAGCTCAATATAGAAAACCACGTAGAAGTTTTAATTTATTTAAAAATTGTATTCCTGAAAGCGACTAAATCCACATTATTGAAATGTTGAAACCAATAAGCATAATAGTGCTATGTATGTTTTTTGCGTTAAGTAGCCAACAAGTATACAGGAATGAATGCACGCCTTACTACTCGCGAGTTCAGGTTCTGTTACTGACTGAGCGTTATCTTTTGTCGAAGAAAACATTAAATCTTGAGAGTTCAAAGGTCATTATAGAATCAACGTGGAACGTATAAAGTAACGGGCTCAGGCTGATTCTGAGAACGAAATACGTGGCTTTTTTTCTACAATTTCGAAGAGTTTTTCTTAAGAAATTGATTGTTTTTAGAGAAAGCAAAATCTGAAGTGGTTCATTGCTTTTCAGATAATCAGATAACTTATTAGTCCAGCCATAGATCGGTAGAATGATTTAAAAATGGTCTCCGAAAATTTCTTCATAATTTAAAAAAGTTATTATTACAGGCACTATAAACATACAAAAATGTTACATAGAAGAATAGATACGAAAACATACATATTGTTTGTATAGAAGATGTCCAATCAGCATATATAGAACAATGGATTTTTGAGAAGCAAATATAAATTCTAACATTTTTTTATCAGGATAATCGATCTTATATATAACTTCTGTAAAAAATATTATACTATTCTACATAATTTAATATTAAATTAACAATCCGTAAATTGCATTTAATACTACGCACTGGTAATTTACCACTTAATGTTACTAACTTATTCATTAATAAATAAGCATTGTAATTTAACACTTATACAGACCGATGCAAATATATATAAAAAAAATGTATTACGTTTTATGAAGAAGACAAGCACACACATTTTACATTGTTGTATACATATTACAAATAGTGCAGTGGTTATTGTAATTTCTCTACTGGTAATTTCTCTACTGTAAGGAACAATATCTTTTAACATAAACTCTTATGTCTTCAATTGATAACAGTAAAAAATAACATTCGTTATGTACAGTTAAGTATACATTGTTATGCAGTTAAGTGTATATCCTGCATAAAACACATATCAGTTACGAAACATTCTTATCCTTCCAAGATGAAAAATTAGGCGACCCAATCATGTGTATGGAGCAATTTGTTACATCATTCCTGAAAATTCAAACATATGTTTATTTCTCCCATCTGTCAAGCAGTAAAAAAATTATTATTTTATTTGATTTAATTGATTTAAATGACGAACTTACAAGAATCGATCTTTCAGAAGAAACGCTCTAGGTTGCATCAAGTTCAGTCTGTCACCATTGTAACACAAGATTTGCGCCATCGTAACTTTTCTTATTTCTTCTAATTGACTCAAGGGAAATGAACCTGGACTATTTGCATTTTCGTACCAATACCTGTCCCCTGTGTAATATATTTATTATCGTATCACCGAATGCGATTGAATTGTCAGTAACTAATCTTCGACAATTTTGAAATTTTCTTAATATAATTTTATATTTTAATTACTACAAACATAGTGAAAGTGGGAGTTTATCTGAGACGCAACGAGAAAGTATTCCCTCGGACGTTAAACTGCATGTTTACATTTTCTCCTATTCTTATTAGCGTGCGATCAATATGGTCAGTAATGTTTTATTTAGCTTTCAATCTTCTGGTAATGTTATTTAAACGTCAACTAGGTTCTTATAATAGTAATTCTTATAATTATATTTGCTTACCTAAACGAAGATTTCGAAAAGTACGTCCTAATAAACAAAGAAATGTTGGTCCAAGAACAGAATCCGACACAGGTGCTTCCGAAAGTGCTCCTGTTACTAGATCTATGTCTTCCACATTCCTGAAGATGATAATTTCAAGTATAAATTGTCGGCCCGTATCCATTTCGCGTTAATTTTTTCCTGAAGTACAAATAATTACCCAAAAAATAAAAAAAAAGTGTTCCGATACAATAAAAATTGACGGAATTATGAGTATTTGAAAAATGGAATCATTTTTATGAATAATTTTGTTGCGTAGTGTTTATTGCCTAAAGCATTGCTATTGTCAATTTACTCGAAGTACGTTTTCCGGCTCGTACGATGATCCATGATTACATACCACGTATTTTCATAAATTTTCCCTTACTTATAAACTGCTCGAAGTCTTTCTATGGTATCTTTGGCCATGGATCCTCTAAGATCATCGAAACTACTAATGTCTGGCAAATCGCAGAATGTTCGCCATCTGATGTATGGGGACAAACCGTGATCCCTTCCTTGTTGTATGACTTGTGCGGCATAATCCACAGCAATGTCGTTGCTTTTTCCATCGTGGAAGTATCGTTCCAAAAGGATTTCATTCAATCCTGGCGGTAAAGGCTTCCTAGAATGTCCCGCTGTCACGGAAATTAAATCTTGCATCCTAGATCGTCATTAAAACCAAGTTCTCATGGGACAACGTATCCAGTGGATCGTAATAATATTCGACAAAAATTTAATCCCAATTCTGTTTGTGCTTTTGTTAAGCTACACTTCGTTCAACTTATGTTATTTATTCAAACATTATAACGGTTAGCTGACGAACAAAAATGATCAGTTTCTAGTTACAATCTTTAATTTTTCAAACTTGTTCTAAATGACGAGGTAATGATTTTATTTGATATAAGACTATTCACACTTAAAATATAGATGGAGTTTTAATATCAGCTAAAAAGACACCTAGGTTCTTTTGTGAATCCTAATAGCGTGTTAGCATAAAATCTTCGGGAATTTGTAATCTGTAATTTATATTCAATGAAATTGTAATTAATCTTATGAAACGAACGCCTACGGAATTAATCGTGTCTGGTATGGCAGCATGGTAATTGTCGGCCATCGCGTGCCTCGCAATCCATTAGATCTTACGAAACGCATTCGCATCTGAGGATGTGTTTCGTCGAAAATGTATTTACGAGTAATTTCAACTGACCTGTAGCACCTGAGATCAGACGATCAATAGCACCAGCTTCGTAAAACTCCTGTGGAGCGTAGAACGCCGATAGTAAGGACCTTTCTCCAGACTTTAACGCCGATCGTGAGTCAACTAGGTCGAGGGTTTTTGGGGTCAACGCGGCAATGAAGAAGAGCCCAGCGGATGCAACAGCGTTTGAAAGTGTCGCATCTGTTCTGGTGTCGTAGCCTCGGAAGTAACCTCGGTGCGCTAAGCGTAACTGATACCTTTAAATACACCATTGGGTCGAATAATTACAATACGTAAACAGAGAGCACCACTTATTGTTTCTCAACATCGTTTCTCAACGTGACCAATTAATTATGGCGTTCTCAACATTATATTTAAAGAAAGGAGTTTCAGTACTGTCATCCAAATACTAACTAAGCAAAGAAATATTCTTACAAATTTGTGAACAAGATGATTTAAAAAAATACATTTCTTTTCTTATTGACAGAATCTTATAGTGCACGCCTTAAGGGGCTATCCCGAATTCGGAGGTCTAAAAAAAGCGGTTTCTCGTGAATTTTTTTAGGATGGAAAAGAATAATTAATTCTATCGAAATTTTTATCGTATTTTCATACATATTTGAGTAGTCTGTACAAATTTTTTCAACAAGAAATATTCAAATTGAGTCGATTGTGATGCACATTTGTAGAGCACTTCACAATTAAAACCTCCTATCGGCGGGAAAGATGCAGGTCGTAATTTTGGTTTGACACAAAAATAACCAAAAGAAATTTTCATTTTCATACATTTTTCTTCTATGTGAACTAAGAAAAACCCGCAAAAATGGTGAAATGTGAAATTATTGCAAGTTTGAAAAAAAGACCGAGTTCTTTGGGTGAAAAAAATCACTTTAACTTGATAAAAAAGTTGTTTAAAATTTTTTTTGTATGAATTTTTTTAGTCCGCATAGAAGAAAAATGTATGAAAATGAGAATTTCTTATGGTCTTTTTATGTCAAACCAAAATTACGACCTGCATCTTTCCTGCCGATAGGAGGTTTTAATTGTGAAGTGCTCTACAAATGTGCATCACAATCGACTCAATTTCGAATATTTCTTGTTGAAAAAATTTGTACAGACTACTCAAATATGTACGAAAATAGGATAAAAAGTTGGATAGAATTAATTATTTTCTTCCATCCTAAAAAAATTCACGAGAAACCGCTTTTCTTAGACCTCCTAATTCAGGATACCCCCTTAAAGAACGATTGTACAAAACTTCAAGTGAAAATTCGTGAAATTGGCGAAGTCGTAGAACTCGGAGTATTCCTAGATCTGTTTCCGAGTGGTACAGCGGTTCCTTCCTTCTAAAAAACTACTCGAAACTTTAAACGCGTTTTTCTCAAAACCGTGTTTTCAAAGCTGGCTGACACGATTTCAGAAAAACTATTGGACCGATCGACTTGAAGTTTCCGCCTCCGAGTGTTTTCGAATCACCCTGTAGATGTTCGGAGGGACATTAATTTCCGTCATAAGAAGAAAAGGAGTGGATAATATTATGTATGTAGGAAAGTTCTATAGCGTTTCTTTGCGTAATGTTTGTTTTAGTCGCAATGCACGGAAGACTTCTAAGTGATGTACTGATTTGTCTGACTTCATCACAGAATTTCGTGTCCTGGAAATGTTTACTAACAACACTTTTTGCTTACGCCAGCCTGACAATTTTAGTGTTACTGTTATCGGTTTCTTCGAAATTGGACTAAGGAGAAACAGTATTCGCAATCAAATACTTGGCTTGGTATTGAAATCACTGTATACAGGATGTTTCACAAAACGTGGGACCCATTTTAGCGACGTACCGTACACACAAAAGAATGGAAAAAAAGGTTCATAGAGACAAGTGTCCTATTCGTCCATGTTCCCAAGTTATTACCATTTTTGTACCGCAGTAACACGTGCCTGCTCACCTTTATAGGAAATGCTCGTAATGGCCACATTTGACCTAAATGGGAGCCTGTGGCCATTAAGTCACAGTTTATTCGTCATCTATTACTCGAATATAAGTTTGCCCATCTTTGATGTTAAGGCATGAGTCACTCGCAAGTGAAAATACAAATTTTAACATGCTTCACTATTCTGCATTAAAATGAAATCATTTCTAGTAATTCTTTTAATAAAGTATTCTTCGAAGCTCTGTCGTAAACAAGTAGTTACAACCCAGAAAGGAAACGTTTCCGGACGCATGTTCACATGACACTGGCCTTTTCCTGATGAATAGAATATGCTTGTAAAGTTTAGATACAGTGGGTGTAGAAAGTATTCGCACACCGATCAATTTCCAAAAAAACTATGTAAAATTGTAATTTATTAACTTATTTTTTATAAACAATGACATTCTACATATTCTCGGAAATCTCTAGAACAGATAGATTACAAAAAGAAATAGCTATTTATGTAAGTTGCGAAATTAACAAGAAAAAAACAATTAATCGATAGAAATATTGAAGCAACAAGTATTCGAACAACTGTTTAATTTTGAAAATTTCATTAAAAAAAAAGGAATTTACATTAATTTATAAGCATATAATATACTTCCTTCGTAGGCTTTCTCTTTTAAGCATTGAATTAACTAAATTATTAGTTATTCGAAATGGGATCTTTTTCCATTTCTCTATTAGAGCCATTTTTAAAAGTACTTTACTGGAAATTTGATGTTTTCTAATTCGTACGGAGCAATAAACTAATGTGTTTACGTTACAAACTCTACTGTAAATGGTTCGTCATAAGAATCGTACAAATACTTATTGCTTCTATACTTTTACCCACTTTTCCCATTTTTTTGTTTATTTCGCAAATTATATTGACTAGTAAATGTTGTTTGGACTATATCTATCGTAGAGACTTCCAAGAATATATAAAATATCATTGATTATAAAAAAAAAAGTTAAGAAACTACAATTTCACACAAAAGTTTTTTGGGAAATTGATCGGTGTACGAATACTTTCTACACCCACTGTATCTATTTTAGAAACATCTTGCGTACGTGTATTTCACGTGCATGTTTATTTTGTTATATATTTGAAATCATAAAAGCTTCATATTTTCTATAAAAGAACATCTGTTCGAATTCGAGACTGTAGAGATGGTTGAGAAGAAATATAAACAATTTCTGGAAAATCTCGTGAAATTTGAATTGGATCAAAATGACCATGCTCCTTAAACCTAGTGTCAATTATCGGGAAGAATAAGTTGAATCAAAGTTACAGGGTGTTTCTCGAATGAAATACAACTTGCTAATCCGTTAAATTAATTATGACGTGAAAGAGAGTACACGTACTTGTCGAGACTTGTTTCGCCGAGAACAACGGGCAGAAACTCGTTATAAGTTATATGCTCCATTTCCGCTATAACGATTCTTCTTGCTTCCTGGTAGAGTCTCTCGTCGTCCCAGTGAGGATTCAGTTGTCCCAGCTCGGCAGCGACTCGGTTATGCTCCCGTAGAAAAAGTACGTGCATTAGAGTGAGACCGGGGTTCTCGTTTACTCGCGAGTCCCCGCTAAGAAAACACGGGAAAGCTTTGTTCGCGCTTCTGCAACTTTCGTACTTCGGCGAAGGCATGGGCAAGTTCTTCCTCTGCGTATTAAGCAAACCGCCCTTGCCGGATCGCAGAGCTTTCGCTATGTCTTCGGAACTCCCATAAACCGGGGAAAGGTCTAAGTACGACGATGCCTGGTTGATCTGCTGCCGAGGACCCAATTTGCATCCCTAAGTCAGAAAACTACATTACATACTGTTGATTGAATACCATCGTAAATATTCTGCGTTGGAAAAATGGAAAAGCCAATGCAAAAGCTTCCCAAGTGCTAAAAAAATGCGTTAAGCGTTGACTGCCGCAGCCAGAGAGTGTGTGAACAATTGGTACGAGATTTATAGTGCACTGAGAATTCTTTGACGATGATCCATTCCCAGATCGACCTTTAATAGCCCGTAATAGAGAGACGCATGATCAAGTTCGTGAAAAAATCCTTGCTGATTGCCATTTAATCATGTGAGAGATTGCCGACGAAGTTAACCCTTCTCTGGATTTGTGCTAAGCAATTGTGACTGACGATCTTGGCTTCGCGCTTTTTATCCATTTTTCTCAATTGGACACGTTACCACATAATTTTAGCAACGTGTCTTTAGCCGAAGTCATCATATGTTACTGGAAATGCCTCAGTCCCTGCACGGTACACCTTATCGAGTATCTCCTCGATTGTGGCGCATATCGTTTACCGTGGGAACGAGGTGCCTGATCCTTGTACATGATTTACAACGGTATGAATGAAGTGTCTCTACGCACTTAACTTATTTTCATGAAAAAATGGAGATACCTGGTTATTTCACTGGACCTTCCATTGAGGAGTTTCTTTCTGAGAAAAAGATTCCTATAGTACTCTGGCATACGTATTACACCGACCTTACATCCTGTGGATGGTTTCCTATACCTCAGAACTTGAATCAAGCTAAGAGAGTGAATATACGATGATGTCGACACAATTAAAAACTAACCTGATAGCCAAGTTCGACAGTCTTTCACTGAAAGACATCTAAAGACATCGTCAGAAGTGATGGAATATAATATCAGCAGGAAACTACTCTAAATTTATCAGTGTACAGTTCATGTGTATGAAAAGATTAATTTGAAATAAAAATTTGTAATAGTTTCGATCACCCCTTGTATAAGATCTAAAGAAAGCTGGAAAAACGTTACGTTTTTAGATCAGAAGAGATTCGATTGGTTTGCGAGTCTTGGTCTCTCTTTTATGAATATTATTTTGTATCTAAAAGTACGAAACTACCGTAATGCATACAATATTTGTACTTGCAAGTCGTTCCCCAATCGTTTCCCAAAAATAATTATGATGAATGTGAGGTGACTCGAGGAACTCAGTCAGGACATTTATAAAATAAAAATCTTGCAACGATTAACTTGTTCTCGCTACAATTCCATTCTTACGAATAATCTAGATAACACGTGCAGTTCCGTTACCTGTAGTGAGTTTCCTGGGTGGGGCGCTGATCTTGAATATTCCATGCAGCCTATAGTGTTGTCGGCACGGATCGGAAAGCATTCTGGATGGAAGTGTTCATAATCCACGTCGCAACATTTCAATTTCGCTCCGTCAGGTAGTTCCATCTTAGGTGTATGCGCGAGATCATGAATCAGAAATTGGCCAAACAGCGCGGTGAGTGCCATCAAATACGGATGTTTAAGATCCAATCCACCGGAATGCACTTTCGAAGAGACTTCTCTGGCGCTAGGTAAATCCGTGCGTGGCATAGAGACCCCGTCTACGTATTCAGGTGGCAGGAATCTCACGTAAGCCTCCAAAGCTGCGCCCCAAGTTGGATGCAAACCGTTATTGCACTTCCCCGTGTGAGTTCTGTAGCGGGAATCGAGCCCTCTGCAGCTGGCCATTACTTGCAAAAAGCTGGACGACTCGGGACAGTTAATGGCAGCCACAGATGGCAATACGGAAGACGCCTCTTTCGACGACATGTTCAACGCTTCCACCAACATCACAGCCATTGTTTCCATTCGCAAGGCTTTCCTCGTAAGATTTTGCGCGTCCTCGGTCATCGCGTGGGATGCACTGAGGAACCACGACGGGGAACCACGGGTTAAATGTGTATGCGAGTTCAGGATCGCTTGTTCGGCTTGATGGTACTTCTCCATCGAAACATTTGTACGCCTATTCAGATCCAGTAACATGTTCGACGGCAATGTTGTACTCTCAACGAGCACGAACAAGACGAGGAATCTGCGAATCGGAATCTAAGGCTAGGAATTATGAACTTGTTCGTACAGGGTGTAAAGGGAACATTCGTCGCGGCTCTATAGGATAAATTTACACATCTGGACTGAAAGATACTGCACTTAAAACGCATTTATCAACTTGTTTGACAACTCTCTGAGAAAACTGTGCGCCCCATCGATATGACCAAAGTCACGTTCTCTTCATGAAACTTCTCTCTATGACATCTCTACGAGAAAAATCTAAAAACCTTGCGTCAATGTAAAAACCTTGAGCATTAACAGCGATGCGAATGTACAAAGAGTTGAATTTGCTATGGAGATGTTGCATCTTCCAGCAATGAACTCGTGAGAAATCGTCTGCAATTTCTATCACACAGAGCGGTACATCTTGACGTTACTTAATAATTGTTATGTAAATTCAATGCTTGTCTTATTATTCGACTTGACAATAATGAGATAGGATCAACCATTAAAAAGTACAATCGTGGGGTTGGGCGGATTCGGGTTACGAATTTTCGTTTCTACATCCGCATTGCAAATGAAACTGAGCACACGGAAGAGCTAGTTACCTTTTCGTGCGATAGGACCATGGGTACGAAAAGATTCGCATGATTTCTCTGTAAATTGGCTTTCTCATTAGCACGAAATGGCTTTACCAATGCTGAAGGTATTGCGTGACTTGGTTCAACATCTATCGAGAGAATTGCAAGCTTATCTAGAAGATGACATTTTACCTCGTTTCTGTTAAATCGTTGTTCCTTGATCTTCTGATCCCATTAAATCAGAAATAAACAAAAAGAGCAGGTTATTGTCAAATGGGGTTACTTGCAACACTTTTCCACTTCTATACTGTATGAAATATAAGGTATTTAACAATCAACAAAAATGTTTACATAATGAGGAATTCTCGTTTGCTATGCAATGCTGTTAAGTTCAAGGTAAGAATGTAATCATAATAATTTTGAAGGTAGCCAAAACCGGTGCAGTGGTCATAAACCGGTACGTGTTCCTGCCAGTGTGGTAGTCTCACGGAACAAATTCATGCGACCTTACGAGGAGATCGAAGAACTCGCTTGCTTGACATTTAGGATCCTTCCTGGTTCTTTTGTGATTATCTTACGCAATCGTCTCTGCTCCCATGATTAGCGCTTGTGTAAATTGATGGGAACCAGTACGCGAAGACATGATTCCATCTCTCTTCATTAGATCACAAGACTTGAAATACAAATTTTTGTTCGACTCCAGTCGTACATTAAAAAAAAAAAAAAAAAAAAAAAAAAATTATGGAAATATAGTCATTTCGTATACAAATATTTTTAAGTCATGGATTTTATGAACTTGAAGAAAGAAATCAAAAGCTTAAAATAAATAAAATAAAGAAACTAAAAGTTTTGTGAAAATTAAAGTTCTCTCAATGTTTTTCATCTTCTATTCGAATCTAATTACTGTCTTCGATGTGTTGCGTTGAGTCTGATAATTGTTTCATTTGTTTAATAGTATTTGCGAACGATAATATTCACTGATGATGAGAACATGATATTTGCAAATCATTTGTCAGAGTAGTAGAGACGGGGATGTAAATTTATTAAAAAAAAATCTCGAAAATTCTCGTGCACAATCACTACAAGAATCGTAAGACCTCACACGACTGTACACTGAAAAGGTTGCAGCATCGGTTATCTCGCAGAATGAAAGCGGAAACACTCACCGCGACAGGAAAGCGAATAAATCATTGATCGGTCTTCGTTCCGCGCACATCGACATTTCTCCAAAACCTCTAACCGTGTCTTTCTGTACGATAATGACCACACCTACGTTAATGATCGTTAGAATTCATTTGCCTCGTCGGGTGATCGCAGTGGTCGGACAGTGCATGTGCGTGAACATGAAGCGGCAAACGTGAACTGAGACTGATTCTCGAACGAAAGTAAATCCTGAGCCCGTCCGGTTGGTTCAAAGAGTGGGGCCCCCTAAGGATCACTGTAATATAGGGTGTCAACAACACACGGTGCATCGACTGGGTAACACTGTTAGTTAAAGACACGGTAAAAGTGCATGGTTGCCGTAGTCGGATTGGTATTACGAACGAGACCAAGGTTCACCTAGCATAGACTCTGTGTTACAATCGCGGTTGGACGTGCAGTTTCAAGGCTCCAAAGTCTATTCGCACTTTCGTATGTACAGGGTGTAAATAAAACGAATGGTTATCAATTTGAGGGATGAACCTACGTATCTGGATCGGTGGACATTTGTTTAAAAAAAAAAACCCGTCCGCGAAGTTCGTTTGTGAAGGATTGTAACGAAATCCTTAACACGCTGGGTTTACGATGTGGGGAGAGGAGTTGAAAGGAGGGTAAGGGGTTAAAAAAGGAGACGAAAATCAGGAACCGCCTACAGAATTAGGAATAGCCTGATGGACACTCAGAAGTTTCTCACATTGGAGTGGATACTTCTTCAAGCTCTCTTGGAGGGAGTATCCAAGGTTACCCTAGGAATGCTAATGGGATTAGGATTAAGAATACTGGTACACCTCATAGAATACTGTCACCTCTAAGATACAACGCATCGAGAATCGGGATATAGGAAGAATATCACGGGTCTCAAATAGTTATTCACTTGCCTATCAACTGACTGATCATAGTCAGTCATTCCCGTAAGAGATTGGGTGATCCTTTGAAAAGGCTTTCGGTGCACAGCATCACGCTGCGCTATAAGCGCGACGTGTTACTATTGAGATCGCGTCGCGGTGAAACACCGTTATAACCTTGAAATACAAGGTCAAAGTTTTCTTTTAATTTCTAAATGTTCTATTCAAACAGAATAGAATTCTAAGCTTCAAGGAAGTCACGTACCACAAGCACGGGCTTCTTGACCGCGCGTGGCAGCTCCGCGAGGCGCCGGGGTTTCCCCGTCCTGTCTCCTATTCGTTTACACATAAGCGATCCTTAGATGTAATCACGGCTACGCGGCTGACACAATTTTTGTATTTAAAAATATTCTACATTAACAAACTTGTGCGCGTGGTCACGCGCACTTTTACACCTACAATCCTGCAGCAAGGATCCGCTAAAGGGTATTACGTGTCGTATGAGTATTCATGTCGCGCGTGGGGAGACTGGTTAAAGAAACTAGTATAGAACGTGAAATAATTTGACGAAACTCGGTCCGTGCGACAATAATTACACTTACTTTAAAATCTCAACTTCGTGAATTGGGTTGGGGTTTCTACAACTACTTAAAAAAAAAAAACTATGTCATGAGAGGCCTTGAGCACTTTTATTTTCGCTCTACGCGCCATTGTTTACATTTTAGATCTTTCACTGTCCTTTGTTTTCATAATAATTGTTTGAATTGTATTAAAATTATCTATATCCGCGTTCGCATTAGCGCGCATATATATTTATTGCTTAAACTATAGAATCCGGTTCTAGGAGCGAATATCGTCTGTGTTATCAAGAACAGCTCCGCTATAAGCTAAATCCCAGTAATGCTCAACTTGGTGCTTTTTAAAGTGCTCCCGAGCCATTTTTTCGATTGGGCAAACTTTGAATTTGATTTCTCCAAAATGACGTTGTTTACTAGTGCCTTCCCATACAGGAACGCATTTGTTCGGTACATCGTTCCCATCGTTATCTTTTATAATATCTTCCTCCCACTTGATGCGATTCATCATCAATCGTTTATATTTACTTAATTGTTTCGCGCCACCTTCTACTACGACAACGTTGCAGTCTCGGAAGAGCATAACACAGCCTGTAAGGTAAAGCTGTTTCGCATTTGTTTCCACTTTAAACTTCTTTGAAGAATTATTTAGCAGATCGCGTATTCTGCAAAGGAAATATTAATTATTAATACCTTTTTGTATAGGTAACCTAAAATCTCGAATAATACGAAGTTATCTCTAGTATTTATTTGTTAATATATTATAATTTACCTGTAAACGGATACGTGTACACCGAGTGTAGTATCCTCCTTAAGTTTTCTTGCCTTTTTCTCTCGCCTTTGATCAGCCGTAAGACGTCGAGCCGCATTAGCATCTTCGTGTGCCTTTAATCTTTTAGCCATTTGTTGTCGAACGTGAGCTTCTATTTTCGTAGGATCTTGGACGGCTTCTGTACCTAATACTCGCATGAGATTTGAAATTCTCAATTTCGGTTCCGGCGGCGGTTCGAGGCCTAATCGAATTTTTTCTTGCTCTTCTTTCCATGCTTCTCGCCGGTTTTGTCTTCGTAACTTTTTACGTTCCTTTTTCGTTAAAAATACGGGCATATATATTGGTTTTAATGGATCAGCTGAAATAATAAATAGACTTGATTTGTATTACTTTCTTATATATGAAAGTATAGCGTATTTAGATTAATTATTAAAGAATACTCACTTGGAGGTCGCATTTGTGTGGGATGTTCTACAAGATTGGTAATAGTGGAGTTTTTAATCATGGTAAGTTCATCTTCGTTCGGATAACCTCCTGCCAAAATAACCGAGTCCCACCATTCTACATTAGGCACATCTTCGCTGAGAGCTTCAGTTTTTGGTGCTATGAGCGCCAATTTAGTTGCAGAACTTATACCGGTTTTTCTAGCAATTTGACTAATTTCATTCTGCAGTTTTTCTAACTGAGCTTTCATACGAATTCTCTCTGCTAGTTGCTGAAACTTTCCTGGTTCATGGAATTTCAATGTGCGTTTACCACGTATAGCTGGTTTCACACCTATCCTAGTATCAAAAAAGTGTGTGTCTTGAATTTCTTCCGGGCCTTTGGATTCTTGCAACTGCGCTTTGAACTCTTCCCGTTTTTTTGCCCGAATATTGGCTTTCAATGTTGGCACTACTTGAGTAAGTTGTACTTCTTTGCCTGTTATATCTACGGTTCTCCCTGATTCATCCAAAATTAATGGAGTTGGTTTGTCGGGTACACTGACATTACCAAGTAACCCTGAGCTTAGTTTACTTCTGATTTGGGCTTGTAGAGCAGCAATTTTTCGAGCTTTGTCCGAATCTGTTTTACTTAATAAACCTTGATTGTACATACTCCCCACCGTAGGTAATGAATCTTGTGATTTGTGTAATGGCTTTATCGGTGATGATTCATCTTGTTTTATGGCTTTCAGTGCTCTTTTTCTTTCTTCGATTTCTCTTTGGGCATTAGCCATCATTTGTCGTATCTATAAACAAATAATTAGTATGGAAACTAGCAAAATGATGGTAACATATTATTAGAAATTGAATACCTTATCTGCAGATAATTGTGCTTCTGTTGTTTTTTCATTTTTCACTTCATCATCTCTAAATCTCGGTTTCTTCGCATCTTTGTCTTTATCTTTATCTTCCATGTGACTTCGTTTCTTACTTTTCTGTGTTGCTTTAGCATCATCATATATTGCAAATATTTTTTCAGTTAGTTTTGAAGCTTTTTTATCTTCCAATAAAGCAGATAATTTATCTATGCAAATGAATATATTAACTATTATTGGGGTATAGATTCTAATGATTTACAATTGATCATATCAAAATATTAGTAGTGTATTTCTCTTGTAAAAAGAAACAGACCAATATAGTTACATGCTATGTCTTTATTATAATGTACAAGTACCTTGTAGATTACAACACTTTTAGACATCGTTATAAATTATTCTTTACGAAAATCGTAATTAATCAAACAGTAATACTATAAACTATTACTAACCTGCAGTTTTACGTTTATCATAGCCAGAAGTAATACAATTGACAGCCGTGGTAACGATAGCAGGTTCCCCAAAACCGAGAAATTTTTGAACTGCTTTTTCAATTTGTGGTTTCATTTCATCTATTTCTTTTCTCGTTAAATAAGCCATTTTTGAGGGATTTGCTGTATGGAGTAAATTTATTCCAAACACCGTCAACTTAACGAGAAATTGTCTACTTTACAACATAACCTATACAAACTATAAGGTTAAGTTCGCATTTCAATCACACTTCATTTAGGTACGATTGTTTTATATGTCAAAAAATACCGAACGTCTAGGAATTTCAGTAAGGATTGTCATGATATTTCTTTATGGTTCAATGCTTCTTTCTAAATCAAGTATCGGCAAATATATTCCGATACCATCGACATCACATTGCAACACCGTAATTGTTATTTCAATCGTTCCAACTACGTTCAGTAATTCTGTAATTCACTAGATGTTTCGAGACTTCAAACAGTAGTACCAACTTTCTAGTCGGTATGAATTTTACTAGTCCAGTTGCATAAAGCTAGTGGAAATTACCCTTAATTTCGCCGGAGGGTAAACTGGCGCCATCTACAGAGAACAGGTGAATGATTATGCATTTCGTAATCAGGATAACTTATCGCCTAACTAATAAGCGTTTTTTTTTCTGATGCTGTGACAGAGAGGGCGATATAAAAATTGCAGGGGAGACAAAGACAGAACGATGTCAAAGTGATTATATTCTTTAAACATAAATTTATAATACATTAACAAATACCTCTGATTGACAAATACCTCTAACGAAAGATTATGTATATGTATTTTCTTCTTCTAAATACATAATCCTCAAATTAGTATTACGGTGCTGATCACTGAAAGTAATTTTTTCATATGAAGTATTTATTTTATTTGTATACTGCTATATTTGCATTTATTCTATTCCATAAGTAACACGATTAAAACCAAATGAACAAAAACAAATAATATTTAGGGTTTTTAGAGTCTTCAAAATATTATTCATTTCGCTTAATCTTCATTGTGAATTTCATCTAGAAAAATATACAATTTTACATAGATTTCATCTACATTTTATTAGAACGTTGTTTACATTTTACATTCTATTAAAACACGAATTAGAAATCTGTTAAAAGGATTTATGATAAGGTTAATACAATTTCTTTATTTGTTTTACTAAGTTAATAACAGCGTAATATATAATAATTAAACCATCTGAAATGGGCAAATGCTTTTATGGAAACTTTTGGAAGCAGCTCTTTGAACACTGGACATCTGTTGCTACGGAGTACAACAGAAATTCCTGAGAGGTCACCCGCGCGTAATAAATCTGGATTTACGTAAAGTTCTGCGATAGTAACTTTAGATGGAAACAGCGATGTAAATCCACAAACTAGTACAAGTGAATGGTGATTCTAAAAAATCCCTGAATTTACTCATCAAGATGCCACAGACAAAATTGTTTATTGCAATAAATTCTTTTTCACGCTATAATTATGAATGCAAGATATTGAAAACGTCTACTGAATTATATTAATTTAATATCAATCTTTATCGAAGATTATAAAGAAAGTTATCAAGTTATCAAGTTATTTGTTTAAAT
>NC_071976.1:21958563-21963795 GCF_026283585.1 Hylaeus volcanicus
ATACAAATAATCATTCATGTGGTAAAAAAATACGAAATTACTTTCGACACGTTTCAATAATATTATTACTATAACATTCAGGAAGGGAATGAGAAAGTTACAGCGAGACTGGCAATGAATCATGTTAAGTTCCAGGTGAGTTCAAGAAGACTTACGGTGCAACGTAAACTTGTTAGAACGAAATATATGAAGGTGTAAGGGACGAAAGCAGTTGTGGGGCTAGCGGAATAGCAGTGGACCGATAACCGCAAATGAGAATGGTACAGGAAACTACGCTGTTCCACGCTTCCCTGGTGACCGATGAGGCCAATTCTGTGAACCACATTTGCTTCATTTGAAGCTGTTGTTCTAAACTTTTCTGTTAATTGAAACGAAGAAATTGGAATACTCCTAGCGGTTATTTTAAGTTTCTGGCCAGTTTAAGCTGCGCAAAAACTATAGCTGCACCGTGGCGCGAGTATTCCGGGAAATCAAGGTATGTTAAATGTTTGAATGGACTTTGGGAAGCTTACTTGCTACGAATTGCATAAAGCGGATTGATAACTTCAGTCGGAAGCCACGGCAGTTTTTGCATCCAAAAGGAATACCTTTTGTGAAGGGCATTCTATGAATTGAACATTGAATTAAATAATTACAGAAAATGTTGTAGCTAGTACTTTACTGAAATAATTAGTGGTGACTCAGTTTTAATGTTACGTTATGACATTAGATTCAAACTGTGTTTCGTTTTAAATCATAATTATTACGAAAAATCAAGAAAAACTTTCGGACCTAAAATATTTTCGAAGTTACAGAAGCATTAGAGAAATTCTCTTCGATAAAAAAAGAATATTCTAAGAAACATTTAATACTTGGATTCCTAATGCGATTTCCCCTCTCAAAACTTGTACAGGCATACGTAGTAAAAAAAATTTCGTTATCAACGAGGTCTGTCCTTTCAGAATTGTGTGCAAATAGTACATACAGTGGGTGTAGAAAGTATTCGTACACCGATCAATTTCTAAACAAACTATGTAAAATTGTAATTTATTAACTTATTTTTTATAAACAATGACATTCTACATAATTTCGAAAATCTCTAGAACAGATAGATTACAAAAAGAAATAGCTATTTATGTAAGTTGCGAAATTAACAAGAAAAAAACAATTAATCCATAGAAATATTGAAGCAACAAGTATTCGAACAATTGTTTAATTTTGAAAATTTCATTAAAAAAAAAGAAATTTACATTAATTTATAAGCATATAATATACTTCCTTCGTAGGCTTTCCTTTTGATTTTATAATTATTGTAACTCTTCTAAGCATTAAATTAACTAAATTATTAGTTATTCGAAATGGGATCTTTTTCCATTCCTCTATTAGAGCCATTTTTAAAAGAACTTTACTGGAAATTTGATGTTTTCTAATTCGTACGGAGCAATAAACTAATGTGTTTACGTTACAAACTCTACTGTAAATGGTTCGTCATAAGAATCGTACAAATACTTATTGCTTCTATACTTTTACCCACTTTTCCCATTTTTTTGTTTATTTCGCAAATTATATTGACTAGTAAATGTTGTTTGGACTATATCTATCGTAGAGACTTCCAAGAATATATAAAATATCATTGATTATAAAAAAAAAAAGTTAAGAAACTACAATTTCACACAAAAGTTTTTTGGGAAATTGATCGGTGTACGAATACTTTCTACACCCACTATATGTAAGTAGTATGATGAGATTCAATCTATCGAAACGAACACCGCATGACCGTGACTTGCCCCAATAAATGTGTCTGTCCTTTGGAAGGGTAGCCACTGGTCAACACTTAGATTAACAAACACAGCTTGACCACACCTTGCCGCAATAAATGCGCTGGTCTCTTGGACGGATAGGCATTGGTCAACAATTAGATTAACGAAACACAGCTGACCAGCCTTGCCACAATATATGCACAGGCACTGGTCAATATTTAATTCAACATTTAATTTGACAAGAATTTATAATCCAAAACGCCTGTTATTCGTAGCACTTCGATTTTCGGTTTTCACGCCAACGATTTATAATGGAAACAGAGTACTGGGTTTAAATTTATTCATGCGAAAACGAAGAGCTTTCACAAAGTATTTAATACAGGAATATTTTGAAAGATATTATACAATTTAGCTTTTAATTTCCTTTTCGGTAGAATGTAATATAATAATAATAATAATAGTAATTTGGTTACGTATCGCTAAACAGTCCCATCGAATTTCATTTGTAATTTATCTCGGTAAACTGTTTTTGGTGGTCCCGGAAAAGCACACGTTCTCATCGTGCACCGATATCGATGCACTATGACGCGGTCATGAAAACCGACGGTGCACCAACGCATACGCATGCGAGCACGAGCACATACCGTGTTTGTGCCACTAGCATTCAGTCAGTACGTATCGGGGTAGTCGTGTTTCTTCGTAAATTTAACGATTTTACTGGCAGACGTGGGCACGTCCCGAAATGATGTACGGTTCGCTCGTATGACTCGGTAGCTAATGCTTTAATATGCGCAAAGGGTGCCATGCCCGTGTCACACGGATTACCGCTAATTGTAGTTTATGCTTTATACTACGCTATTCTCTTGTACGCTCTGTCGTCCGTTGGGTATTCGATATGTACAGACCTGTATGTTTACTTATACAGCCGAATACACGTCCCACTGGGTACATATCCACATAACAATTTGTATTTGCCAGGGCCTGTGGATTATATACGTCTACGGTATGTACAAGTTACTCTCATCTAAGTACAAACGTTATCATTTCTGAGAGTAACGAAGACGCGGGGGAGCGTCACCAAGGGAATTACTGAATGGAGCAGTGATGCTCGATCCTTTCGAGGGGAATGTAAGTAAAATAATACTAGTTTTCGTTTTTTCTTTCAAGTATTTTTATAATATTAGTTTGCTATTCACGAAAAACCCGATCCTACATGTATATGTCCAATACCGCGAATGGAGTCGATTTTCGAACGTATTGTTGTAGGATCCTAGGAAAAAGAGTACGATGTGAGATTTAAACTGGAGATCTTCGGAAGTTGGGATTTGCTGGCTGACCACTTTACAACTGCGCCATCACCGACCCTCCAATATCTTGGTCTTCCATACTTCTTTCTTCTCTCTCGGTGCCTCGATCCAATATTATAAAGAGCAATAAATGAGAACGATTTTCCTTTGCTCTTTAATTGCTTTTAAAAGCAGAAATTTTATTTCATCTAACTCAATGTTTTAGATACCGATCAGAAAACGTAACAATATTTCTAGTATTAATAAAATGTCACAAACTTCTAATTCAGTAATAATGAAAACCAAAGGGATTTTTAAATATTCATATTTAAATATTAATTTTAAATGAAACTATTAAATGAAAAAATTACAAATCTTAATTAATTTGATTAAAATCATCAAATCCGTTGAATTCTGCATCGTCTTCAGTAATTGGTAATGCCTCCTAAAACTCATAGCAACCTCCATTTTTTAAGGAGCAAAATTAACAATTAATCTTGTTCTTTGAGAGCCTTGACGAGTATATTTCTTGTATAAAAGTTAGCTATAATACTTGTTATTCTGCATCGTCTTCAGTAATTGGTAATGCCTCCTAAAACTCATAGCAACCTCCATTTTTTAAGGAGCAAAATTAACAATTAATCTTGTTCTTTGAGAGCTTTGACGAGTATTTTTCTTGTATAAAAGTTAGGTATAATACTTGTACTTTCAACCTTTGATCTTTCTCTCTTCCTCCTTCTTACAACAAGGGTTTGAAATAGAGCCTTGTCATCAAGAGTATTTCAATTCAGTAACATCAAAGAGATTGTAGATGAAAGTAATTATCTCTACATATGTATAATAAAAATTGGGTATTTTTATGCGTTGCAAAAAAACGTACTTGATGTACCAATAATATTATTTTTGTTATCTTCTGTATCTATATTTATACTAATTTCGACATCGCGTGAATGTAACCCTTGCTATGAAATAACTGCTAATTGCCTGTTGAAAGAGATCTCAATTGTCGTGGTTCGTAAAAGGAAAACCATAAATTATGCTCAGCATTCTCCAGAATTATATTCTTGATAACGTCAGACAAAACTTATGCTTCGGTTGTATCGTTAATCTTCTAGCCACAGTACTTATTCGTGTTGGGCGCATAATCTACTCCTAATCTACAATATTCTCAATGTCCGAATGAGCTTGTTGCATCTATTACAGATCCGTATCAAAAGGCAATATTTTATCGTATATTCACAGTCGTTGCGTATCTTGATGACCAAAGTTCACGAAGATACGTGAACAGAAAGAATAAAATCATGAAGCTAGTTAGAGAAATAATTTATTTTTTGCTCACGTGTACTGTTTCATTTTGTACTTTTCTCGGAAAAACGGTGGAGGTAAATTAAAATATTTTGGAAGTCAATACATATGCAAATCATGTATGTACACTCAGATCTGGGCACTTTTGAAAAAATATTATTCGAAATATTATTTCAAGTTACGTATTATTTTTACTTTACAATTACTTGAAATAACTGTGATATTTAAAAATGATTTCAGGTGAAATAATTACCCAAATTCAACAAGAAATAAAAATAAATATAATAAGTAATTAAATTTCTCGTTTATTTTATTTGAAATGACGTTTGATAAAACGAGATTACAGTATTATTCGAGCAAGACTCTTTCACAGGGAGGGAATTAACTTAACAAAATACATTTTCTATAATATATTTTACATTATAAACCAACCATACATCATCATAATAATATCTTATATTCTTAAGCCTAAGCGTGTTTTAACCTATATTCTCGTTTATATACTTCCTTCGTATTTATACTTTGTTTATTTCTTCATATTATTTATATTTATATATATATATATTTTTGTTTTTATTTATATTCATCATTATTTATAATATATTTTATATGCTATGTTATGTATATATATAATATCATACATATTTATTTTTCACGCACATCCCAGGGTGTCTCGCGTTTCCATTTTTTTTTTTTTTTATATCGTGTGAGAATTGTCTTTTGGAGGTATCTGTCTCCTTTTTCCCCATTTTCTTCCCTATGTGCACGTGCACGTGTGCCACTATATCTAGGAAAATGTTGTTTGTGTGATCCGTGTACAAAGTTTACGTGTACATGTTCCGCCTTCTCATACTTTGTGTGTGTGTGTGTGTGTGTGTGTGTGTGTGTGTGTGTGTGTGTGT
>NC_071976.1:21963805-22176974 GCF_026283585.1 Hylaeus volcanicus
GTGTGTGTGTGTGTGTGTGTGTGTGTGTGTGTGTGTGTGTGTGTGTGCAAGCATGTACGCGCATAAGTCTGTACGTGTATGTGTGTTCGGGTTTGTATGTATTCGCTTTGTGCGCGCACGAGCTTCTGATACGTAAATCGCGCGTTGTGATCTCTTGTCGCATCGTTACAAATTACATGTACATTATACAAGGTTTTACCTGGCCGTTGTTCCTCGACCTGTCACCGGCGGTTGCATATCTTCTTAAGTTAAGAGTACGCAATCAGGCTGCCATGGGACCCGGTGGCCCACTCGTCGAACCGCGGAGACGCGCAATAAATCCTTTGTTACGTCATCGTTGATCGTCGACGGTCGGGTTAATTTCGAAAAAAAGCGATCTCCGCGGTTCGTGAAAACATGTTGGAGGATGCACGATGGATGGATGTCACATCGGCCCCCTCCCTCGATCTCCGTCGTGCCGTTTCTAGTTGCGATAGTTGTGTGATTTTACGCTGGAATTTTCGTTTTCTCGCAATTTTTTTTTTTTTTTTTGTTCGTTTATCCCCGAAATACATACACACGATGAAATGAAAGAAGGCACCTTGCTCCTTAGCGTACGGTCGTGAGTGATATGCCGCTTACCGCGCCGGAGGGTTGGGGTGGGGGTGGGAGGTGGCCGATAATACAATATTGCTGGGGGCCTCGTGACGCGCACCTCGGATTTCACGTGAAATTATGAAACAATGAAGGAACGTCGTAATTTCTGTACGAATCGGATATTAGTGATAATTATTAACCTCTTGATGGATATCGATAGGTACAGTACTGTGGAAAATATTAAATTCTTCTTCGAATTAATGCTGTTTTTATTTAATTTCGGACGATACACCGTACAATAATATTAGTAAAATCAAATATTTGTATATAATATACCGCATATAGACTAATACTTTTTCACAGCACTGTATGTGTATATTTACACTTCTATCAAAATTACCGTTACTTACGATCAGAATACTTTCTGGAATTACAAAATATACAGTATTAAAGGGACAGTATGTTTGTATGACAAAATTGATTTCTAGATAAAGATTGCTTCGTTTAGTGTGTATTCGATTAACGCCAACAAAAATTAAAGTTCGTCCCTCAAGAGGTTAAGCATTTTCTTCCTCTTACAGAACTATGGTTGATACTAAGCGAGGCTTCGGGGTCACGTAAAATTTTTGGATTGTAAGTGACAAGATTAATCTGTCCATATAACAGTACAACAAACTTGTTTTTTTTTTTAATACAATAGAAATTGGTTGTTTTTAGGCATTCAAACAAGAAGACTCCTTTAAATGGAATCTTATTGTATGTTCAATTTGATTCCTGAAGCTAATAACTTACCCACAGGACATAGCTTACACCCAGAAACCTTTGTTAGTATCAACAACGAAGTATCGTGCCGTGAAAGCCTCTAATGCTTTATTCTTTCAGAACTACTCATTCTCCGTGGATACGTGTTACTTTTCCATCTCGCTCTCACGTTCTCTCCCTCCCAGTCACTCTCTCGCAAGCATACATCGTGTTTTCTCTGTCATACGACCAAATCCTTTCTCGCCATGTCTTTCTTTCGCGTTCGTATTTGTTTCTTACACGCCTCTCATTCCGCGGGACAGAAATATTCGTATTTTGTTTATCGGGGGCTCAGGGGGTCCAACAGGCTAGCCGCAATATTCATTTTCTTTTGTCTGTATGAGTTACAATTCAATGGTTTCAAGTTTCTTAAGCCTAAGGGGTATTTAACACAGTACACTGCGGAGTATGCATTAACAGGTGTCGCGTCTCCGCTGTCGCCCGCTTCTTTCGTCCTCGTTTCTACGCTTATATTCGATATATTCTCTAGTTTTTCGGCTAATATTATCTTCTTACACATGTATGTCTGGTATGTATATATAATATACATATTTTTGTATTATTCGCGTGTGTGTATATATACATGCACATATAGGATATGTATGTATGTATGTATGTATGTATACACATATAGACGCACGCGTTGGTTTCATTTTTTTTTTGTAGTCTTTCTTGTAATATATATGATCATATACATATGTTACTTTAAAGTATGCTCGCTTACGGCTCCTATTTTTGCTTTCTTTCACTGTGTGCATCATCATCATTTTTTTTTTTTTTTTAAAACGTTCTTGCGTTAACGCTACGCTGTTTTCACGGTGCTCCAAATCGGTCACTTCCAAGTAGCTTGGCTGCTGCCTTCCTACCTCTACGCTAAATTCCGATTCGCGAAACGTAACCACGAATGGCTTCTAGGAAAGTCAAAGTGCAACCTTGTCGACGCTCGCGGCTCAATTTTGGCGTAGGTAAGTAAAGCCGCAGAAATGTTCTTACGTTGAGAAGCGTACAAGAATAGTTTAAACACTCGACAAACTGTTCGTAAATTTGTACCATTTTTCTGATTATGTCGTACAAACTTGGGCACAAAAGAAGCCACGCGATCGATAGCAAAATCAGAATAATCCTTTGAGCTTGCGTGTCCTCATCGAAATACTACATTTCTCGATTTTATCCACGCGGATCAGAGATCGTTTACGTAGATCGTTTTGAGGCTCTTATTAACGGCTAAGGATAAATAAACCAATTCCTCTGGACTACTTTTACGCGATGTATAATATTACACGTATTTCAATGCGTATTATTTTCAACGTTTTCCTCGATCCTACTACAATCTCGTTTGGTTTACATTATTAGATATCATTGTTTCGTATTCGAAACAATGGTATTTGTACAATCTTCCTTACGTGCGAGCAGTGATGTTCACAGATCTTTTTGCCAATTATTTCCATTTGTACAGGCACGTAATTTCATTTGTACACGGATGACAGGTAAGCACCCTAAACGCTACGCGAAAGCAGCAACGACTACGATGAAACGTATAATCACTCGACTCTGCTAATTTTCTAATATTTTCTACCCGATGCTGCTCTAAATTTTGACTACATGCGTGGAACGACTCTAAATATGTACAAGGTTCAGCTTTTCGCGTGTATACTGTGAATGCCGTGACGTTACCTAGGCGTATGTTAATTTAGAGTAGCATCTTTAAACAAATGTAATTGCTCTTAAATAATATTATTTTATAGGACGGTAAGATACATACGCGCAGTAGACATGACTGTGCATGGTCGAAGGAACATTCGACAAACCGCATAAAAGGATAAATTCTGGATAACGCGTGTCTTATTACGATACCTAAAAATGAAACCCTAAGTACATAAAATAAACAGGTTTCGTAACGTACAGGTTTCGGTAACGTAAAAATGTGCAGTAATTACGTTATTAATTTAAATTTCATACGGCAAATGAAATGTCTACGATACGATAGAGAACATCTACGAATTGAAAAGCTTAGCTCCAATGCGTTTTAAATCCAAACGTGTTTTACTTCAATGGTGTCTTATACCAATTTGAGATTGTGACGTTTTGGAAAAGTAATATTTCTAAGAAGGATGTAAACGAATCGAACGAGATGTGTCTTTTTAATTTCCAAACTAAACGCTACGAATATCTTAACTCTATTTCATGAATTTTGATTTTACTGGTTACCTAGTATAGTCCCGCCAGAAATCGGGTACATTCTAAACGTTTCGTTTCTCGTCTCGCGTCGCTCTATGTCCTTATCAACCATCTGCTCTCCCAATTTCTTAATAGTTTCTACCGAGCTGTCATGGATACCGCTAAACAGCGCAATGATATGTTTATACATGCTTTCGCGTGTGCTACGCTTTCAACAGATTAAGACAGCATTTCGTTGTACACTTGTAAGAAGCAAAACGTCTAACGAAACGTTAACGGAATCGATGCCGTTTCCTAACGCCTTCACCACCGATGCCGATGTCCCTCTAGAGTCTAGACCTTCGTTCTGTTCAATATCGCAAGAAAGCATACCTGAACATTGTTAATTACTTTAGTCAGTCCTCGTTGAAAGGAGCTCGTACTCTCGTCTCTAAATGTATGTTTCATCAATGATTGTCGGTTATCGTATTTGGGGGATCCTCGCGACGGTGGGTCGCTATTGTGTAAAAAATCATCGTCGTAGAGTGATTCGGTCGCTCGGCGCGAAGGGCCATAGGGAAACCGGAGGTTACGATACGAAATACGGAATGGACGCAACGGGGGGAAAGAATTTCACGTGGACGTGATACGTGGTAATGGCGGAAAGTCGAAGATGCCAGTAAATGCGAAAGAAGAATAGGGGAAGGGTGCGAGGAAAAAAAGAGGGGAACTGGGTCGCCGTAACACGGGAATGTCGTGATTCGATAACGGCTAGGCGGTCGGTGTGCCAGCTTGCTGAAGCTTAAACGACGCGACGGTAAAAATCCTCGAAACGACGAGAATCGCACTATCGTACACGTTATAGGGTTGTAGAATTTCAGAGTCGCGTCTCGGGGCCATGGACGAAGGATGGAGGCAGCAGCCGCAGCTCGTTTCTTATATATTTTTGTTTTCGTGTATATGTGTACGTGTCTGTTTCTCGTGTGTGTGTGTGTGTGTGTGTGTGTGTGTGTGTTTGTGTGCCGTGTTAACGGTACTGAATGTAATTTGCAGATACAGTTATTGCACTATTCTCTTATTTTTTTGTTTCTTCTTCCTCGTGAACGTTTTGCTCTTCGCACTTGCTAACCTAGTGATCGTCAAGCTAGACTAGATTGAACTACGTCTAGAGCTGTAGTTAAGTTTCTCGTCGCTACGTTCTACGGTACGCTGTTTTTTTTTTTCTTTCTTGTAGGAGTGTTTCGCTTGTAAC
Organism: Hylaeus volcanicus; assembly: GCF_026283585.1. NCBI lineage: Eukaryota > Metazoa > Arthropoda > Insecta > Hymenoptera > Colletidae > Hylaeus > Hylaeus volcanicus. The sequence goes on from NC_071976.1 coordinate 21,968,592, forward strand.
TGTGTATTTACATAGGTGTGTGCATGTGTCACTGTGCGTGGGTGCGCGTAATGTGTGTACGTGTGAGTATACATTGCTCTTTTTACGTTCCTTAGCGCGCGATTACGCACACGAGTTAGGTACCATAAACGGATTTTACCAATTCGTATTAAATGTATCACTCGTTCTCTCACGCTTTCTTTTCTCTCTCGTTCACTCTCTTTCTCTTTCTCTCTATCTCTGACTGTCTCGATCATTCTTTCTCCAATTCTATCTAATCGTAAGTAAGGTTTTTACACGTTTTCTCTCGATTCCACTCTCGCTTCGTCATCGTTACTTTCCAAAATCCCTTGTCACCTCCTACTAATTAGATTATATTAATTACCTACTTATCACTTTACACTACATTTTGGTTTCCCTTTAATGCAGCGCCGTTTTTTTTTTTTTTTACTTGGCTAGCTCCATTCGGTTTATTACCTAGACAACGTACGTGTGAGACTATGGTAAATCCTATTTACGTCTTAACGCTCCAGACGTCTTTCTTTAAATACTTTTTACAGGACGAGGATCCCCCGTCGATTCTTGAAAAGAGTGGGGGGACCGCTCTCTTTCTCATGGTTGAAAGTGGAATCGAGTCGAGAAGCGGATTTTACGGGAAAGGGAGTGATTATACGGGCAAAGGACGCAAGGGTAGAGTGTACGAGACGTATGATTTGATTTTCTCCTTCCTCCCTTTAATCGACTTCCTTTTAATACGACGCCTCGTCTCACGCCTCGCGCTTACCCTTTAAATTCACGCTACAATTGACGTCTTACACTCTAACCCTTACCCCCTACTGCCCCACCCATTTAACACGCGGCCCTTTTCCCCTCTCCGTTCGCTCGTTCCACTTTTCAGAAAAATAACCTATATTTTTATTTTTTTTGTTCGCCTAACTAATAATGTACACGATATTTTGTTTCACTTATGTTCTTATATTGTTCCTTACGATCTATGTATCTCACGCACAGCGCTTTCTTTTTCACTTACGACGATTCAAAATAACAGCTTTCGTCGTCGCTGCACGTTTTGGTATATATTTGTATTTATATGTATGTATATATTTATTTATAATTCTTTCGTTACTTCCTCGCGACTCGTAGCGTGTCCTTTAGGCTGCGCGTCATCGCGTTTACGACAGGGGAAACGGAAATCGACAGTATTACGAATTCTGCCAATGATTCGACAATTAAATTAATTTGCATTCAGCGTTTCGAGTTATGTACGATTAAATTTTTCTGTTAATTCGTTGTACTCTTATGCTACTTTTGATAAAACGACTCTCACGCCTCTCCCGTATTTGATCAATTATAAAACAATTGACGGAAATACGGCGAAATATGTTTGGTGTTGATTTATATCTTGGGCCACAATCCTTATGTTTTAGGTACACGATGGAAAATTTCTTTATACTTGTACAGATTTCTTTTTTTGATTCGTTTCTATGGTTTCCTCCGTAACGTATTGCCAGTAATCAATTTACTAACGCGTATTAATTGCATGTACAGAGAACCGTATACAGTAGGCCCTCCTGTAATGCGGTACTTTCAGAACGCTTCTAACGGTTAGGTAGGCGTCTAACGTTATCTCCTGATTTATTGTTTCGAAATAATTTTGAGTTTTTTATAACGAATTTCCATATATTGCGATAAGAATTAATCTAATTTAGTCTAACTAGAGGTTCTTTTAACGCGATACGAATTAATCGAGTTATAGGAGGGTCGGCTGTATTGGAATTAAAAAATGTAAAGGTTTCCTCTTCGGCGAATAAAAACTGACGAACGATTCGATTAACAAGCTACGTATTCTCATAATAAAACAACGAAGCGCGCCTGCAATTTGAAAGAACCATTTCCTACGTTCAACTTGTATTCTACCGAGATGTTTTGCGTACCGGGAAGACACTAAGAGATTATCAAATTACGCGCGGTGTTCCAAATTTGTATACTTAAGTTTTATGTTTCAGACGTGGAAACGTTTGCTCGTTTCTTTTCACATCGAACAGAACGATATTAGTTTACAAGGAATTAATGGCACGAAATGTTTGTGGTCCGCAAGATGGACTGAAGGCACACCTTATCTATCCGTATCAACATATTACATATCGCATCATTCAGAAATTAGTAAATTTACCGATAATTCCTAAACGCTACATTGTCCCGTGCTGGTTTGATTTCGTTATTATTCTTCCATATTCGATGCTCTCGCGTTCTGTTCAAGTTCTGACGTCTCGCAAACGTCTCTGTATCGTTCTTTGATCATCACGCTTTTGATTTGAAACCGTTGAACGCTTTTGATTCGTTTAAAGCACGATCCGTCTATCTTTTGATTAATAACAAAGCTGTCTATCGCTTCTTCCTTCTCTCTCCTCCTCCGCCGTTTCCGTTCCCGTCCTTACCCATCCCCCTTCCCATCCATTAACCCTCCTCGTTTCCGCCCCCTCCAGCAGTTCGCTTTCGATCCGCTCATCTAAATCCTACGGGCTTCATCGCATTGCACTGAAAACTCGTCGATTTTGCAATCCGTCGACGCGCACTCGTATGATGAGACAGTTTCATTATTGAAAGACACCGTACAAACACGAACACACAGTATGACTAGCAAAGGGTGATCCCGAATGAAGAAAAACAGGAAGCACTGTACGCCGTTTTGGATCGTGCTTAAAACCGAAAGGGGGCTAAATACGGAGTAAGAAAGAGACGGGTTACGAAGGTCTCAGGGGGATCACAGATAGGCAAACCAGATGGGATTGCTCAGCCCTCGTTCCAGCCTTTTGGACTGTTTGTCGATCCACGCTTGTTCGCTTTCTCCTAATCCCTGCCCCATTCTTTTCTAACGATGTACCCTCGTCTCTCTTTTCTTTTTCTTTTCTTTTTTTTTTCGCTACTGGCAATGGTTTTTGAACGCTGCAGGATTTGTTTCTCGATACGACGGAATTACACAGAGGCAATAACCCAGAGATTCGATCGGAGGACAGGATACAGACTCGCGAGGAAGGAACTCGATGCATCTAATCTAACTTTCGTGCTGTTTGTGCAATGTGTCTATCTATGAATTGTTTAATTTCTTTCTCGTCTCTCGCTTTATTACAATTTTCATTGTTTCTCTCTCTCTCTCTCTCTCTCTCTCTCTCTCTCTCTCTCATTCACTCACTCACTCTCTTCCATTTTCATTCTCATTATCGTACTCTGGCTCGTTCGCGCGAGCATGTCACGTTTACACGTTCGTTACTTACACTTGTTTCGACTTTAGTTCATTTTTTTTTTTTCTTCATTAGGTTGGCCGTGTCGAAATTCGGGACGTCGGACAGACCGTAATCGATTCCTCCCATTTGTTATCGCTAAACCGTCATCGTGTCCCTTTCTCTCTCCACCCTATACCTTTCGTTGTTGCGAATTCGTAGCTCACAAGCCGATCAGCCGAGAGCGAGTAACAGCAGAGAGACACAGGGGTAAACGGCTTGTTTCTCTTTCCTAAGCTTAACGATTTATTGCTTAAGCGTCTTAAAGTCGAGATTTTCTCTTTGGTTCTATGGTATGCGTGTTATATAAAAATCTAAAGTATAAGTTAAAAACCACGGTAGACCCGATACGATTCATTCGGAGTCGACCGATTACCGGACGCTCTTCCCGATCCGCAGTTCCGCTATTTTTTTTCTCGTTTTTCTGTTTTTTTTTGTTGTTGCTGTTGTTTTGTTTTTGTTTATATGTATCGTTTATCATTTTGTCTTAATCGCGCGATCGACGCGTCGAGCACCGGTCGACTACCTTCGGTGCATGCGGCTGATCTTTTATAAAAATATCCAACTGTCTAAGTGACGCGTCAGAAGGATCAAGTCGAACAATAAAAACGGCTCTTCGACTGTCTGCGAAGACTTCGCGCATGATTTGTCATTTTGGCCTCGAGCTTTATAATAAATATAATAACCGAAGGAGGAAGTCCTCGCAGTGGCGGAAAAATGGATTAAGACACGTGGATCTATCAGTTCCGTGGTTCACGATAGTCGAGTGGTTGTACGAAGGTGCGTTTAACGGTTCCCCCGGGAACGCGGAAATCGTCGAATTTATGCGAAAGGTCTGCTTCCGCCTTGCCGCCGAATTTCGAATCGCCCTCGAGTAACGTTTCATTATAACATACCTACCTAACTAGCTAATTGTTTGAATTTTGTTTTTTTTTTCCTTTTAATAACGCATGATTTTTTTTTTTTTTGGTTTATTTACTTTATATAATCTTCGCAAGTGTGTACGTGTTCGTCGATCTCTCTTATTTATCATTTATACATCGCGATTACTCGTCGACCGCCGCTTCGTGCTCCGTGCTACGCGTTCGCGCGCGTTTCACGTCTTATTAATTTTCGCTGTTAAGCCCAAAACTACAAAAATAATGAATCCGGGTTACGGGTCGGTGTGTCTGGCGGCGTTTCGTCGCCTCCCCTCCGTGACGAGGAAGCGTCAGCGTCGATTAAACGGCGGAAAGTGGTAAATCACGGGGTTGTTCGGTGTGCGGCAACCCAATTCGTTCTCCGTTGCGATCGGTCCTTCGCGGACGTCGCAGAAAATATTTGCTGTTTATGTTACAAACGGTGTTCGGTGATCACTTTTTGTGGTCCGCGTACCCCGGAATTCGTGTTTCATTACTGAAGCTTTTGACACTACCGTGACGGCAACGCTATCTATTAATTCAAGCCGAGAGATACGCTACGTTATCCTACAGACTGGACGAGAGGATACCTCCTGATTTGTTTGACGATCCGTAGTTTTTCTTTCTCGTAAAGATTGCCGGCTATATATTGGACGTGAAAAATTACAGGGAATGTGGAAGTATTCTCATTAATGTTTTTTTTTTTTCATTTAGCTTTAACAAACGATTATAGATAAGGATTTAACCCCATTCGTACGTCTTTTCTCTTGCTTCGTTTACTAAACGGTCGTCAACTATTTTTCTGGCGATTTATGCCATCCGATTAATGACGTATCAAGCCGGGAGCGGCAAGATTTTTGATGCTTTTGCGGTCGCGGTGGCGTCGATGCTGACGATTAATTTGTTGTTGTTCGTAGTGGTGGTGGTGAGAATGGTGGTGGTGGTAACTGTTGTTGCTGTAGAAGCTGTTCCTGTTGGTGGGGTGTACTTGCTTACCATCACACTAGAAGGCTAGGCGTCAGCCAGTCCTCATCCGCTAGCTGGACCGCAACCAAGAACACACTTTACCATTTGAACACACAAACGCTGGTTAAGTCTTGGTCCGAATTTCAAGAAAACAATAGAAATATTCTCGACAGCTATTCTCACTTTCATCCTCTTTCGTTCCCTTTCACGCTTCACTCGTACAAACCCCTCTTCCCCTCCCACTCGCATTCTCCTCTTTAATTCTAAAAACCATTTTGTTCTCGTTTTTCTGTCTCTCTGTATCTCTCGTTCCCTCTCACGCAGCCCCTCTTTCGTTTTTCATTTCACCCCCTTTACATTCAGACACACGAAGACTGATCGATCTGAATCTACCTTTACCGTGACTCAACCTCAATCGCTTTTAACGTTCTAAAAGTGTGAACAACTAAAGTGATACTATCCTACGAACTGCGTTGCTTCGCCTCAACGGATAAAATATGTTGAGAGGAATATATATATATATATATATTTTTATGTGTCATGTAAACATGTAATGGTGATGTTCAATCGGTCGACCGTTTCTGTGGACTAACGGCTAAGTTTTTCAGGGCAATCGAAATGGAAATAAACAGCGACGATACCCGTCGATACAATGAAACTTTCGTTCGTTCGGTTTTTTTCACATTTGTTTCTTGCGTTCTTCCATTGAGGTGCATCTCATACCAAACGATGATACCCATTTTACAAACACGTTCTCCAGCGACATTTTTCTGGTCGAATTCGAGGTTGAGCCAGGTCGTAGATGCAGTTTCCTTGATGTAAAGTGAGATTTGAAAGTAAGGAAAAGCCAGGCCGTGCGATGATAGTGGTAGCGATCACTGTGCCTGCGAACCGAAATATGTAAATAAAGACGATTTTTCGGATGATTTCGAGTATCTCTCCTGGCCGATAGTCATCAGTTCAATAAACAATTCTACAGTTTTTATTATCTATTTTTTTTTTTTAACAACTGTAATAAGAAGGAATAAACATTTATCGAATTACGTAGTTAATTATTATTTCTATCGTTGATACTTAATATTTTCCTTAAAGAAAGGATTCAGCTGTTCTTGACGAATGAAATTAATTTTTTACTATTCAATTATATTCCTTGTCGTTTTTATTTATTCTATTCTGTATATAATTAAATTCTTTAACTCACTGTGACGTATGAATATTTATAATAATTATTATAATATTATACCTCTCATGTCCGAATAGGAATTGAAATAACTCTCGTTATTTACTTTCTTCTGTCTTTGTATTACGATGAATCGAAGAAAATCCAGCGAGATATTCGATTTCAGGCAAATAAGGTTAAATAAGCGTGTACTTCAGCCAAGTTCATGTCTTTATCGAACGTATGTGCACACTAAACGTCATGCTGAATGGTATGAAAATGTTTTGATTATCGCATGCATGGTGACTTATTAATAATAAATAAAATCACTTTACAATTTGTAGTATGCTCTGTGTTATATTTTATCGAGAATAAAAAAAATAGAATCTATACAAAATATGTGAAACTTGGAACAATATTGGTATTCTCATTTCAATATGTAAAATTTGACAGTATGTATCGCATTTTATACATTACCTTATTTTTGAAAAATAATAGAAAAGTGCAAAATTATATATTTACTTAATATTAATATACATCCAATTAGCAACTAATTAAAGACTTCTATTAATTTGTTAAAGCCCACCGCTTTATACACCTCTTATTTCTCATGCATGCATAATATGTATGTATGTATACTCGTATGTGTGAACAGCGATAAATGTATGGTCTCGCGAAATGTCACTCAGTTTTCAATGTATTTATATAAAGTATCATTAGGATTTTCCCTGGTACAATACTAATATAATTAGAAAGAAATAATTGAACCTAGGTAGTCAGTACTTCGTAAGCTAGCAATTGTAGTCACTTTAAAAAAACAAACAATCACATAAGAACCAAACATAACCCAACGAATACGTCAGTAATGAAAAATGTAATTATGTTCGACCGATGAAGCTGCGTGCATGACAAGATAGGTGATCGCGAAAATGTCACCGAAACTCGTGCGTGTAACCTTAGGAGGGTGCGACATTCATTAAACAACACGGAATTGTGTGTCATACTTGAAACGAATAAAGGACGACACATAAAAGGATTTCATTTCTTACACTTTCTCAGACAGCGAAATCAGCAAACCAATTATAAAACCACTCGTAGCACAAACTTTCGCATTCAAGATCATTCAATCTTCTCAACGAACTTTTTACTGTATACAGAAGCCAAGACTGGAACTTTGAAAACTATTATCATGATTTGATCCATTCATCTTAAGAGATTCCGTTTTACAAAGGAAACCGTTTAATATTTAATTAATTCCTGTAATCCAAACAATCTTCGTAAACGATATAATATTGTTACTTATGAATATTTTTACGTTGACATGTCGAAGAAAATGACACCGTATATTTTTAGAAATCATGAGATTGAAAAATTAGAGGATCTAGAGGATTATGAAAACTTTACATTCAGACAAAGCATTATTATACGATATTGTACACTGTTTCCTTCATCACTGGTACTTGGATTATTTTCCCGAATCGTTGAAGAATGTGCCTGTTTTCGCGCAATACAAAATGTCTGCAATTGTTCATTCATAATTCCGTAATGAATGGATCAAAAAAAAACGTTACAATGCAGAAACATGAAAAGCGAGGTAAATTTACACGTACGAGAGAATACGTATCAGAAAATATGCACGGGCATAGGAAAAAAGACATAGAAAAATAATGGATACCTGGAACTGTTGCATCGGGTAGGCCATCATTTGTGCCGGTGGTGGTGGTGGTGGTGGCGGAGCTTGCACCCCTGGGGGTGCCGTGACCGTCGTGGCGTGGTGTGGTGGTAACTGTGGTCCCCCAGGTAATCCCTGGCCCCAACCAGCTGGCGTGCCAGCGGCGTGGACGCCCATTCCCATTCTGTATTTACAGGTTGTTCGTGTAATCGACGTGTAAATAAACGTACACATTCGAAGAGAAGAAGTGCATGTTACATATTATCCGAGGGTGACGGAATATTGCTTTCGTTCAGTTCTGCTGGTTACGAGTGGTTAATGGATGATACCGTGTTTTCGGTTTTATTGATTAATTCCTGATATAGATAAGGTAGTCTATAGAAAGTGATTTATTAACTTATTTCTGAAATTTGGAAATATGTAAAAGCATTATCAGAATAAAACTGTTCGGTTCAAAGGGAGACGCTTCGAGACAGACAGGGTTAATAATATGGTAAGACAAATTAATTACTTTTCTCGTTTTATTATAAACTAGAAGAAACGAGAAAAAACTAATTGAAAATTATTTCATAGTGTCTTGAATTATCTAACAATAATTAGATAATTACTGTTAATGCAACGAGCCTCTCACGTAATTATCGAGGCTCGTGGAAAGAAATTTATTCTACATTTCTAATATATTTCTGGACGACAAATCACAGCTTTATAAATTACAAAATACCCCGTATACTTGTATTACATTATGATGAATATAAAGACATCCGCGGTGGAGTAGAGTACTTCGCAAATAAAACACTTTGACTACTGTGCTCGCAATAAAGTGTAAAAACACGATAAACTCTAATGCACGTATCAAGTTGAACATAAATTTCATGCATCCATACTTCATAAGTATAATTTACGTGACAAGGAAAAAAGATACAGCTGATACCACGGTCGTTATTCACGTTTAATATTATGTGGTGTTCGATTTTACACTTAAAATTATTGTTAGATAATGTTTAGTATCGAATTGACAGCTTTATACCGTTCTATATTTATGCTTCGGTGTTGTAATACGAGATCTCCAACGAGCATGAGTTATGTAACGTCAACGCCTGCTTTCCGATAACGTTTTTAACATACTTTATGAGTTGAACGCGAGCACGACAAATACGATAGGATTTAATTCATCAAATTCATCTTTTTTGCTATCACGACAAATAATAACTGAAAATTAATAAATATTTTCAGAGTCATTTAAATATCAAAATATTTATATACTACATTTGAAAGAAAGTAACTAAAGTTCTCGAAGGAAATACAGATTGAAAATTTATCAATTTCGTTTACTTTCTACATTTATTATGTTCAAGGATGAATAATTTTATGCTTTGGGACTTTTTACTCCTATTTACTGAGAATAATATTTAAAGAGAGACAATTACGGGCTTGAAATATTTATTATGACAAATAATTTTCAAGTATGATAAAAATATTTTATATTTCAGAGAAGATGCTAAAAGTAAAGGATTCTCTAAAAGAGGCTTTAGAATTTTATTTTAAAAAACAAAATACGCCTGTCAGCGTAGTCGTGGTAGGCACTCAACTCTTTCGGGTTAGAGAGGCTGGAAACTGTCCCAACCTTTGCTTAATTTTCATACTTCATTTAAAATTCTTAATTTCGTTGGTAACGTTACAAACGTTAAATATTAAATAACTGAAAAGAGAATTTCGTCAAGTCAAAACGCATTAGCAGTTAATTTAAAAAGTCAAACGACATCGCCATTTTTCACGTTTAATAAATATAAATAAAAAAAAGTGTTAATATTATTTTGCGTTCTATTCATTTAATTTAGAAACTTCTTCTTCTATTACTCCGTATTATATGGTGTACATGGTGGCGCAAAGTATAAGTACACTTATACAAAAATATGACCCTATAAATATAGTACTTTTTCGCCCGAAAACCCTTTAGTAGGAAATTATTTTGGCTCGAAGGAGGAACGTTAAGAGCTTACCCCATGTATTGCGCCTGTTGATACCCGGCGAACTGTCCATAAGTGTACCCTTGCATTCCTTGCAGGAAACCACCGGCCTGCATCTGCGTCGCTGTTGTGGGGTAAGATTGGGGCGGATACCAGTATCCAAGCTGTCCAGCACCGCCGACGCCTCCGACACCCGCCGCCGCCGCGGCGGCAGCTGCTGCCGCCGCATAGTACGGGTACGTCGCCGACGATAACGCCTGAAAGAACACGAAGATCAATGAAACAGAAAAGAGTAAAGGCATTGGCTGGATTTAATGCTCAACGATGTCAATAGGGTTAAGAATGGTAATACCGCGCGTTCAAAAATCATTGCAATCTTTCATATACGCCGTTAGACTCCCAGAATAGGAACGATCGGCGATTACCTCGATTACCTCGGCTCTCAAGCGCTTTTCCTATTTAACCGATGGGAAATTTGCTGAGACAATCATTATCAAACGGATACTATTTTTTTTAAAAATCAATTTCGAGGGAATTTTCGTGATTCTTACGCGGTCGAAGTACTTGATATAAACTTTTGAAATTTAGTATGACTATTCGTACGTGTAGGTACGAGTTGTTAAATTTACAATTGTCCTGGTCAATTTGTTTACAAGTTGCGAACAATACTACACGTCACATATAGCGTATCGATTGAATCCGCCCTAGCGGTCCAAAACAATGAAAATTGATACCTTGGTAATACCTTGGAACAAAAATGATTATAATTCGAATTTCATAACGATATGACGCCTTATTTTGCATAAGAATCCGCGGTCTATTTATAACTCTACCATTTTCAGTCAAATCAACTTGAAGTTTCCGGGGAATATTCACGGAATGTTGTAGACCAATGAATACCAAAACCCAAATATTAGGTAGACTGGATAGTAATGTCGTTTCTGCGAATCTCAATACTTATTTATCTGGCATTGAAAATTTGCACACTAGATAGCAAGAAGCTGTTGATAACGAGGGTGATTACATAATTCATTAAAAATAGAAATTTATTAAGAATGTGTTTGAATTTAATGTAAAAGAAATGACATTACTTTTCGGTTCCCCTAATATGTCAATTTTGAAATGTGTAAGTATCCTGCGCTCCTGTTGTTGAGTAAAATCATTGAACGAACTCGTGAAATTAAAATGAGCGTGAAGAGTTACCAGGGAACTAGTCCAAATGAAAGACCTCGATTGTTCTCCATAACGTTTCCCGGCTAATTCAGGAGGTTAAGAAGGAGATCGAACACGAAAGCAGTCCAACTGCGTCGAGTATGAGACCGTGGTATGATGAGGTACGTAGTAATGCGATATCCCGGTACTCGTGGGAGAAGCGCGTTATGGGAATAGGGATCAATTAGAGCGATGTCACGGGCCGAGTAACAGTGGATGGATGGACGGAAGTACTACTGAGGAGAGTGCAAGGGAGGTGAGGGCGTACTTCGGCTACCATTCCCAGATCGGACGTACTTACTCGTCCTACCGGCGCTAATTGCTAAGAGACCCGATAGACACACTTTAGAGCAAGCCTTGTGAATAGACCCGAATCTTGCCCGATTCCCTGTCCTCCCCTTCACCATCATACGTTTTTACCGTCTCGTTTGGTTCACACAAGCCGATTGTACATCAATCGCGGACCTCGAATCGGATATACCTATTTAGCAATTGAATACTGTAACTATTTACTTTTTCCAACTTTCGAAAGGATTTAGTTTCAAGTATTTCGAAATATGAAACCAATGTTTTAAAAGGTTTTCTATTCAGAAGGCATGTAGGAGAAACAAAATTTGGGCGTATTATAAATATACATAAAAGTAATTTGCAAATATTGTGTAAATGTACACTGATCAGCTTTATTACCATTCGGAAGCCACGAGTACTACAACGAGGAATCATACCCGCGAAAGTCTGAAATCTAAACTAAATACGATCCTTTCATTAAATTGTCAAATCGATGCTTTTACTATTAACGTTAAACAGATTCTAATTACTAAAATAAACGTATATACTGTAATTGTTTCATTCAATAAAACGTATTAAACACTAAATAACTTGAAGCACGTAAATAAAATGTTTTTTTCATTCAAGGACAGTAATTTAGGACTCATTTCATCTTGAAACATGCTTTATTCCAATTTAATTCAAATTGGAATGTCTGTCGATAAAATTCATAGGATGTGATTGAACGAATTTGTACGATAATGCGTTTGCCAAGTTACCTCAATTTCTAATTCAAACCTAACTCGGTTGCGGTTCAAAGTGGAATTGGTACTAATTGCTAGGATCTTTGGCATGTACTCTAAAGTTAAAATATAGATTGAACACGATTGGCGTACATTTTAACGCTATTAGATTTTTATTCATCCGTATTTGTTTAACTGCTTATCATCATATTGAGTGCATAGCGATTACGTCGAGTATAAAACACAACGTAAAAAGAAGTTTTTTATACATAACTGTATGCTAGCAACATTTTATATTCACCTTGTAAAATATAATAATGTTGGCATAGAATATTAAACAATAAATAAATATGACTTCAGAAGATTTAATTCAATACAATTAAATTACCGACACGCTTTTATAAAATTAAAAACTTATAATTATTGCAATTAATCAAAACAAAGAGCACGTTTAAGCTGTATCAAAAGATATTGTAGAACACACTGATTTAGTATTTAAATGAAAATGTGTCGTGCATGACATGATTATAATAAGTTTTTCATTATTGAGAAATGTAGATTTAATATTTAAACTTGCATTGTATGGTTGTTCTAAAAAATTCCAATAGAAGTATTGTTAATATTCGAGTGACTTTAGAAATACGTTTAAAGTACATAGGTCAAATTGACCAGTTTGACAGTTTTAGTGTTAACCAGTAGTTTATTTCAGATTGCGAAAATTATTATCTTTTAGTTTATAGAATAAAGTCATAGGGTTTCAGATCAGATCCCGTTGGAAATCCAATACGTTTACATCATCGAAGGCAATCATTGGGAAACGTAACGCTTAATACGTCTCGAACTCTACAATGATAATGAGCTGGAGAACTGTCATGTGGAAATCGCATTCGTTGCCTAGTTGCGAGATCATCTTATGCCGCTTCTCTATAATTATCATGACATTCTCCTAACGCTAACGTCGTGTCAATAATTTAGTAAGAAGTGTAGTGTGCTATTAAGAAAGCCTTAAGCAACTGATTTTCTGAGAGTGTCCACTTATATTTATAAATAGGCTACAATATTTCGTCATTTCGATTTAGTTAAAGTTTAAAGACTATTTTTAGAGGCATGCAATATTGATTTTATTTTACCTTAGTATTGAATTATATAAACTGCATACCAGAATAAAGAATGAACTTCGATATTATATAACTATACAACGATACAAACAAAAAAGATTATAGTTTCGATTTGTGTAAATAATTGTTCAGGTTTAGAATACAGTAAAGTAATTTAATTTTGTCTAAATACATATTAATAAACCAGCATTGATCACAGTAAACATTTCACCATAAAATGTTTGAGAGTAGAAATTACGAAAGCGCATGAAAGATTGCAAATTTTTTATTTTACCCTTGCAAATCAACCGATATAAAAAGTATTCATGAACATTTCAATTTACGCATACCTCCAGTTTTAGTCTATTCTTTGAAATAGGATAACCACGAATTCCGTATTTTCCTTCCCCAGTTCTCTACAAGCATCGTTGGTATTTTTTATGCAATGGACGAGAGAGGTTATTCAGTATTGTATTCGGAATTTTATCTCAAGTGTCGTCTCAAATTTTACCCAGGGTTCTATCGTAAATTTCATCGCTTCCCGTTTCCACGAGAGGTCAATAAAAGAGCGAACGTTTACCTGTCCAGTTTGTTGAGCATTGTTCGGGTCTCCGCTCTCCTTGCCCCAGCTGCATTTCACCGTTTGACCATTGATGTCGGTGTTGTGTACTGCCACAATAGCGTGTGTTGCCGATTCTTTGGTAGAAAACCTGAAATACAACCAGTGGTAAACTTTAAATTAGCTTCGAACGTTTCATTTTTAATGTATATATGTAGTTATACACTCGAAGAACTGAATTATTAATTCCATTTATTTATTGATTCTGACGATTGTTTCTTTCATTTATGAAGTAAAAACACAGCGAAATCAATCGTTTTTTGAAATAGCTACCACTTCAAGTGAATTAATATTATTTCTATTTCGAAATAAATTATTTCAAATCGTTAGTTCATACGACAAAAAACCAAATTAATGTTTACTTTTTGCTAGATTAGGAAACGGCCAACTGTACAAAAATTTGTACGCAGGACCCTCGACGATTATAGTTTATTAAGTAAATTAAATGGGGCGGATTAAAGCTCGGTCTCGGACGTATTTGCTTCAAACGTTAGGAAAACAGATGAAATTTACGAACGTGTATGCGTGCAGGGGAAGGAAAACATGCGAATCCCAGCGAATCTAGATTACCATGAATCTAGGGATTCCATGTTAAATCGTAGGTCCACATATATTGAGCTACTTTGAATTTCATACAGTTTGGAGAGTGTTCAAAGTGTATCGAGCATGTGAACGAACTCCTGATATTATCATTTTGTCGATAACGACCGAGTTAACCGACCTCCACCCCTGGAGCAGCCTGTGGGGGTTTATCCCGCACTTTGTCGCGTGTTATTTATTTATAACGCGAGGGAAGGATGAAAAATTCTATTCACGGATAACAGGCGGATGGAATTCCTGAAAACGCAGAGACAGTGGCTTATTTATCGTGTCCTTCAATTACGGGGAGGTTAAGGTTTGCCATTTGGCGTTTACCCAAGATTCAGGGGGTGGTATGTTCCCGTAAATGTCGCCTATGTAACCGGGTGCTGGAGGGGGTGCATTATGCTGCATGGCCAGACATAAACACGTCGTTTTTAGGGGCATTATAAAGATAATCTTGTGTACGGATGCTTGCTCCGCAGAACGCGGAATATAGTTTCCGCTCTTTAATGAATGGGATTGGATTCTATGATAAAATGATTTCGAGAAAATAAATACAAGCGCGTATCGCGGTTTTTAAACGAAACACGGTATGCGTACAGGGGATGCTATTAAGTTGGAATTATATCAATTTAAAATTCTGCTTGTGTAAGGTAGCAGCAGAAGCTCCATATCAGGCAGCGACCCGTGTGAAGCTGGCCCCACCTATATCAAAAACTCAAAATTTTCTTTTTGCATACGTTTCCTCATCGTTTGCTCACGTTTGCTCAAGAAAAATTTTCGTTTGTCCCTCTTTAGTTCAAAAGATATACGCGATTCAAATTAGGTGGGGCCAGCTTCACACTAGCCCCACCTTTTTGAAAAATTCAAATTTTTCTTTTTGCATACGTTTGCTCATCGTTAGCTCAGGAAAGGTCAAGTGGAATTTTCGTTTGCCCCTCTTTAGTTCAAAAGCTACACGCGATTGAAAATTTTGCAAAGTGTGAAGCTGGCCCCACCTTTCTCGAAATTTGAAATTTTTCTTTTTGATTCTGTTTCGTCATTGTTTGCTCACGTTTGCTCAAGTGGAATTTTCGTTTGTCCCTCTTTAGTTCAAAAGCTACACGCGATTGAAAATTTTGGAAAGTGTGAAGCTGGCCCCACCTAATTTGAATCGCCTGTATCTTTTGAATTAAAGAGGGGCAAACGAAAATTTCACTTGAGCAAACGTGAGCAAACGATGGCGAAACAGAATCAAAAAGAAAAATTTGAGTTTTTCAAAAAGGTGGGGCTAGTGTGAAGCTGGCCCCACCTAATTTGAATCGCGTATATCTTTCGAACTAAAGAGGTGCAAACGAAAATTTTTCTTGAGCAAACGTGAGCAAACGATGAGGATACGTATGCAAAAAGAAAATTTTGAGTTTTTGATATAGGTGGGGCCAGCTTCACACGGGTCAGGCTGCGAAACAGAAGATAAAATATTTGATGTGACACCGTTTCCCCAACTTCCCTACATTAACGTTATCGAATAAGTCGACGGTATTGGAATAATAGGTCACACTACTTTCTATCCTCGTATCCTATATCCAGTTACCCTAAAACGTATATCAGCTATCACCCGTGCATTCCGATCACGTTTCCCAACAAAATTCGATCAATTTTCGTCGCCGGAGCATCTCACGAGAGCTCAATCGTGGATTGACGAATACGACACCGGGTAGTAGCAGGGACCAACGAAAAATCATCGAATTTATCGAGAGATTAGGTCACTTTTAACGTTCGTGCCCGAGACTGCACAATAGGAGTTCCGTTCCGAAGTTCGTTCTCCATCCACGTCCTCGAGCACGACGAAGGGTGGTCATCGTCAGCAACCAACCTCCTTTCTGTCACTACCTCGTTCTCACACCAGGTCTAAAGTACCGACCGATAACCAGCAGTAGATAAGATTCTTTCTTTTCACCGAGAAGAAAGGATCTCTCCCTTCTCCGTTCCTTTTTTCCACCACCCACGCTGGCCCTCGGTCTCTATACACAGTATCCAGGGGTAAGTCCATACGTCATCCCGAGATATTCGTTTCCGAGGCTTCCGACTATAGAAAAATGGAAGAAGGAAGAGCAATTAGACGAAAGATATCCGAATGACGGACATTGTCCACGGGTAGTGGAACTGCACCAGACACACCAAGGGGATACTGATGGGCGTTACAGCCGGCGAGACCGGAAGAAAGAAGAACGATGCTGAATAGTGTAGAATGTGCGCGAGAAACGTCGGCCAGGTCGAAAGAACCAGGGAAAGGGGCACGAAGGAGTTTTTCGTCTCCTTATTCCGCCTCTTTCTTCCACGGGCATTGCTCGTTTCGGAACTATCCTCTCACGCTCCTGCTAGTTTCTGCCACAATGGGTCACGGAAACCTATATGTATAGCCGTTTTAAGGGGCACTGATAGATACGTCTTTACAAGCAGTTCAGTCTACATCGTTATGTTCGTTCTTCGGCCAAACTAGTCTACGTCTTCGGTCAATAACTAGACTGTGGATGCGTATGCATATGAAGATTGTAAATATCTGACAATAGTTAAATTAATTATTAACAAGACTTATTATTTAAACAATGATGGGGAATATGATTTTATGTTCGCTCATCGGCCAAACTAGTCTACGTTTTCGGCCAATAACTAGACTGTGGACGCGTATGCATATGAAGATTGTAAATATCTGACAATAGTTAAATTCATTATTAACAAGTCTTATTATTTAAACAATGATGGGAAATATGATTTTGCTGTGATGTTAATGTTTCACGAATTATTTTCTCGATGGATTCAACGAGCCTTCGAATCGACCTGTCACGACATGTCACACGGTTGTTGTTTGCCTTTCCCCTTCTCTACTTCGAGGAGCACAAGCGAGCCGTGACCCCTCGACCGACACAGGTACACGAGGGGTGAGAGCTCATTCTTCGACGATCCATCGGTCGATATGGATCTCGCGATCGCGCGTTCGCGTCTCGCGTCCCTTCTATTCTTCCTTGTAATTTTTGCTTGGTATTAGTTGTGGGTACCTTAGTTTGGTTTGGTTAGTTTTAAGGCATGTATGTACGAGTCTCTGTCCTCCACCAAATAATTATTATATTAATCATTTGTTCAATTCTTTTGTTTGTTCGTAGGTCCATATTGGACTCGCACCATCGTTCTCCACTTCGGTCACTATTACTTGATGTGATAAGTGTAGTGACCAACCGTGTAACTGGACAGAAAGGTCGGTTGCCGTCCTCCTGGTGGATCTGTGTTCGAGAGGACGACAATCGGCTCCTCCGGATCGGTTCTCTACTCCTTGCGTCACATCTGGGTAGTCCAGGACTCGCCAAGCTGCGCAGTAAGGCCAAAGCGCAGTGAGACGGATCGCGAGTTGGGTCCGCCGTGGCTCCTAGCCGGGTCCAGGGTGTGGAGGATTGGTTCGGAAGCGTCGGTCGTCTTCCTTTCGAGTCCAGATCCAACAAGAGGAAACGGAACTGACTCAGTAAGTCCGTTACATGGTCGCGTCGTGTCGCGATTTAGCTTCACCCCTCTTAGTTCAAATAATTATTTGGCAGAGTCAGAGTTAAACTTTGAAAATCAAAGGGAGTTTGTTTTCTTTGATTTCCATGGTTTCGTACTTAGTATTAAGCTCGTCGACTCTATGTAGAGTATGCCTGTATGTACGTATACTCTATCTAGAGGGAGATCGAAGGAACTTTGATTCCTTCTATCTCCGGGTCTCCAGTCGCAGCAACCTCCACGTGGTGAGACCTGGTAATCGGTATTATTCGTGACGAACAATCCTTATCACGACAATTTGTGTTTTTAAATCACAGATCAAACTACGACATATGTATCTTCTGAAATTTTGTTTTCTTGCATTATAAAATTATCCTATTAGTAATTTTTTTACATTCTGTACGAAATGCAATCCTTGAACCCATATAATCTAACAACTGGAAAACTTGTATATCGTTCCTAATAACAAAACAAATATTGGCATATTTTTAACTGTATTGCCAATCTTGTCAAAATCTTGTCAAAATCTCGTCAAGATCTCGTCTCGTCTCGTGCGCGTCATTACTTAAATTATTTAAAATAATATTATAAAAATATTTTAAGTGGAGAAGCTATATTAAGTGGAATAGTTTCATATTTACTAAGTAAGTTGATATATAAGAAAATAATTAAGATAAAAATTGTAATGTTTAATGCTTGTTCCTACTACTACACTCTGTATGTATTTGCAAGGTACTGGGGAAGTGCGTAACATAGATCTGAAAAATCATTACAGTAAGGACCACACTGATGCACATGCAGGCTAAACCCCGCTAATTCTAACACCCTTCGAAATATTGTCACCTAAATTAAAGATTATGATTTTACGTAATTAATTGTTGGCTTGTGTAGACTTTTCGTGTAAGTAATAGATTCATTTGTTTTTTTCTGCAACGCGAGGACACCAACATATCCAGTTTCAATATTGTGGACGTCACAAATTATATAATTTGTTAACGTGCTCACAAAAGTATTCAGAAAACCATCCTTCGATTCTTTCTTAAGAGTATTGCGCGATGCTGTACATACTTATATGGATGTTGCGATACCGTAGCACGTGAACTTTTGAATGCGTGATTAGATGATGCGAAAGGTATGCGTGCGCCATGGAGAAGGTATGCAAACAGAGAAACGACGGACAAAGAGACAGAAGGGAGAGAAAACGAGGCCTAGTGAAATGGCAAATACGATTAGCAAAAGCTATTAGAGTAGATACAGCTGCGAAGTTATAAATCATGTATCTAAAGGGATTCTTTCAGTCATCCGAGTTATTTCGTAGCCTATACTTTCTGTTACAGTGGAATTCATTGATTGAAACACACATAGTATACGCTTTCCTTGTAGCTGTGTATGTATTAACGTGGCGAAAAATGGGGAAGTACAAAGGATTGATTGTGAGAAGATTACAAGAGAAAACACATTACGTTTTATTTATGAAAGCGTCTTGCGCGCGTCTTTGTGTTCCTCTTGTGTCAATTATTCTTGACTCGGTGAATTATGGTACGTGGAAATTTCGGTTTTCGCTTGATTTTCATTAATATTAATGTATCAGGTACGGCTATAATTTGCTAAAAAAAAAAAAACTGATTTTCAAATACCTGTAAAATTCATAATTTTGGAAACGATGAAAAATCCTTCAAGATTCGTTCAAGTATCACTCCAACATCTGGAAATTTGCACAAAATCTCAGATGCTTCTTCATTTTGTATCCGATTCCGCGTGAAATGTCCCGAGATAGGATTTGAATAGTGTACCGTGTTTGAAATAGCAAAGTAACGATTATTTTCCCCCTGATAGAACATTCTGACTTAGGGGAATGTCGATTGAATACGTGATTTTGGCTGCATTCCGGTATCGGCTATCAATTTTCAAAGGATCATTGCACCATCGCCAGATGCCAAAACTTCCCTAAGGACATCACGATGTTATCAGTGATTTCAACAAATTTCATGATGCAGGTTTCCTCGTACCTTTCGGTTTAAGACTTCTGCCAATCGAAATTTGGCAGAGGGAAACGTTTGGCTCGTATTGATACTTCGTAAACTTTCATTAAAGTGACGTTAAGAGTCATTAATTACTTACGCTTACTCTCCGTTTTTATCGGTCCTCGGAAGTCTCTTCTATGTATACTTTTCTTTCGAGTTGAATCTTGCATCAGTTTTTAATTACATTTTCGTATGGATACTAGAGCCTCCATTTATACTTGTACACGTGTATAATGTGTAGGATGACTATAAACTTTTTTAATTACTTTTGTTTGAGTGTTAAATAATTTGACTGTCGACATTTTTTATAGTTTATACGAAAGCATTTCTACGCGAGACGTCTTCAAAATGCCTAGCAATTAAACCGAGTAATCTTTAGAGTTCTATCCCGTTGGATGGCCAGTGTGAAGAATTAATTTTCTCAAACTTGCTTTATTTGTACGTGAGAAGTGAGAACTTTCTCATTGATCAACAAAACTTCTCATTTTGCTCGCTTTCTTCCGCGCGATGATCTGTATCTGCTACGTACTTCGCTCCTCGTTCACCTTAGGGACCACCCGTTCGCTGTGACATCTCGAAGAGATATTATACGTGACGTATATCATCGCGGCATTTCGACAACAATGCGGCATAGTCCAGGGGGACATCGTCGATCGAGAGATCGACAGGATACACAATCGAGCGAACAAACTTTCGAAATTAATAAGTTCCAGAAGAATCGTACGCCTCGGTTGAGTGTCTGCGCATTTCACAGGCGAACAGTTCGCTGGAATAATTGTTGAACTTTTCAAGATGCTTGCTATAGTGAAATTCCTCCTACTTTAGAATTTACTTCGGGAAAGTATCCGATTAATTATCGTGTATTGAGTACGATATATGTATAATCTAAGAGATTCAACTATATAATCTTCGATATCTTTTTACTTTCTATTGTTATAATTGAGTATGTTATGAAATTATTATGGTATTATTGAAATACTGCAATCGTGTGATTGTCGATTGTAAAATTTGTTGCGATAGTTTGTAATCCGAGTCTGTATCTATGTCGACGATAGGACGTGCTATTTTTGAGAAGCATTCAGACAAAAATTTATGAATCAATCGATAAGCTAAGCAAGAAGTCAAGGTCCACACATTGATTTATTGGCGCAGCAGTTTCACACTTCTGCTGACCATCCGCATTCATGGCGCCTTCCTTTCATCCTTAGCGCCTACTGCAGTGTCACAAATACACGGCGTGATACAAATGATCGCTAAATTCAACAAATATGTAACAACTTCAGCTGAATTTGCCTGTGCTCCACTATGATGATCATTTTGGATACTGATTCGTTAACAATGCCACCCCTTTCTCAGCACGTTTTTATATAGGAGCTGAGGATTTTTATATAGGATTCGTTTGCAAATGAAGGTTCAGCTATGACTTTTTTGTACTTGGTTCTTGGTCCATTCTAAGTGTTTATAAAAACAGCTTCGTTTGTCGTTTTGATCATTCGAAGATATTTCAATTCGTGACAATTTATTTATAACAAAGGAAGTAGTGGTAAAACTGTTTACCTGATGAAAGCGTATCCCTTGTCCTTGAATACACGAATCTCTTGGATGGATCCGAAAGGCGAAAAGGTCTTTTGCATTAGTTCTTCTGTTAGACCATTAGTTAGTCCACCGCAGTACACCGTGCAGTTTGTCGGACTACTTTGATTGTACACTTCATCGAAAGTCAACGGCTTCGCATTCGCTGTAAACAGAAAACAGAAAAAGGGTGATCCACTGTTATCATTGTCCAATATTTGTGGATTATTATTATCCTTTAGCATTAACTGATTTTAATACAAATTATTAACGTATTTCTCGTTTATATTTCATTCATACTGGCATACTTATTAAGAAATATTTCTTTGTTGGCTAATATTCATGGTCAATGATAAATATTTATCATACTTGTATTGTTCAACAGCTTCAAGAGTAATTGATCTAGTTTTAAACTAACTCGCAGAGCAACGTGGTTTTAGACGAGTTACAAGTTTTCATTTGAAAAATGTATTAGAGGCATTCAATTTAAAAGGTTAAGAGAGTACAAGTAAAAAATTAGTTTATTTTAAATATGAGGACATTAGATTCTGTTGTTAGGAAGTGTTCTATCAAATCCATAATTTAAAAAATTTTTTTAATTCTCGTCCACGTTACACTTACGTAAATCTAGAAAGCGACAAAATTAATGAAGTGCAACTTTGCCATACTGTAAAGTCTAATTGTGAAATTGTAAATAAATTATGTGTCAAACTGCAAGCACGGTACGTACTTTCACGAAATATTAACAACTTTGTGCCTTAATTTTCATTTGCCACAGCTGGTAAATAATGGGATGTATAATTAATATCTCTGTTGTTCAGTGAACCGGTCAAAACCGCTGAACCGCTTTATCTTTACAAAGTTAGCTTGTACTTTGATCATTAATAACCTTCATTCGACGTACATAAGAACAATTTAACCTCAGAAATGTATTAATTATATGCGAGCTATGAAATACTTTCAGCAAAACATTAATACAAATTGTTGACTTTATTTTTCTCAAAAATATATCGTCGTGAAATAGGAATTTCGATGTCATTCTATAGGGTTGCTCGCCAGAAACAGAGCACTTGATAACCTCTTTCGTTTGTCACGATACGAACAAATGTTAAATGTTATATTTGATAAATGATGGCGCAACTGGTGAGGAAGTCATTCTTTATGAAAAAGAAACGAGTATAAACTGTAAAATAAACTTCCTTGATTCTCGAAGATAATGCGTCATTTTACTGCGTCATTTAGTTTTAATAAAACCCATTAGATTAATAACCTTGACCACAACATGGAAAAGACAAATGGATACATGCTTCCTAGTTAAACGAATTTTGCTAATTTTGAAAATTCTAAAAAAGCGTGACTATAGTACTATATTAAGAAAATGTCTCACTGTATGTCTCATATTTACTTATTAAATTTAAAGTATGAAGTATTTTATCGTCTTGTCATAGTTTAGGAGATGATCAGAAGTTCTGTTCTTGGTGGTCAATTGATGAATATTTTAACAAAATTTTATGAAGGTTTAATAATGTATGCTCTAGCATAATAAATTACTACGAACGATGAACAGATTCAACAGATGATAAAGAATTAATCAGATTTATATTTCATGTAAGGACGACTTGGGCATTGTTAATATTTGTACTTCATTTTGATGTTATCACTTTGCATGAGATGATTATCCGATGTTTTCGTATCCACATTGTTTCCTGCACGGTAAAATCCGATATGTTCGACGTTAAATCAATATGTCAGTGTGCCAGTACTAAATTTTGTTCCTCTTCATTTTACTTACATTAAATTTATACATAGTTCGATGTACATATATCTCTGAAATATATATTTACAGCAATTATTGAAGCACATAATCTTAATAGCTAAATGATTTCTTAGAATAATGAGTTATAATGTGATACATGCAGTTCGAATTTGATGAAAAAAATTGGTGTCTATTCATAAACGAAATTAAACTGTTCTTATTACTCTCATTTGTCAATACTCGCATAACAATTAAGAACAATAGTAAAGCTGTATAAGGTAATATACAATTAAAATGAGTACTATATACAATGAGTTATAATAAAAACTAGAAAACCGTTTAAACTAATTCGTGGTAGTAAAAGCTACAAATATTTATCCATAAATGTAATGATTTCAACAGCTACGTTTTACTAAAGATTCAAACTACGAAATATTTCTAAGTGTTCAACACTTGAGATTGACATTAATGGTTAATGGTAGTTCTTATTTCTTATACTTATTTTTATTACAATTAAAATTTACCCAGGTTTCCTAAAACACATTAGCTATCAAGAATCGTAGCTGATAAACCTTTTATAAAAATAAATCGTGTGAACAGTCTCGCTATTTACTTTGTACTTAAATATCATATTCACTTCGAATACAAACGAATTCAATGAACCTAGTTGCTGGTCAGCAAAACTTCAAATTAACGAAAGTTCTCCGAAACTTGTGCTTTTTATCAGAACAGCAGTAGCTTTTTACGTGTTTCGAGTTCTTACCGCAGCCGAAGCAATGTTACAGACAGATCGATATTTTAACTAAAGCATCGCTCGCCCGCAATTTTTCTTTTGTGCGACAGTATCATTGTCGAGTAAAAACAATTGATTCGTATTGGGGCGTGCGTGCTAGCAATCAACATTTTGCCCGTTACGTGTTACGTATTCCAGACGATTAAAAAACACCATAACGCAAAATTAAATACAGTTGTCCGCTCTACTAATCTTACCTAGTAATACGTATAATACTCCATGCCCATAAAATAATACTTTAATAATTTTTTCTGGATAAGAGAGTAAGCAAAATTAGTCAAGGTTGTGAAATTGTTGATATCTAATCGATACTTTACATATTTTATATTATTTTCTTCCTTTTTATTTTTACATTTTGTTTAATCACGCAGCAATAAATAGAATAAATCAAATGAAAATGAAATAAATCTTCATACTGTTTATAGAGTTTATACTGCGCTCAAACAGCAACCTTTTTCATGATTTATTTTTCAATGCAGAAGCAAAAAGAGCAAAAACACAAGCTCGTCTTGCAACTGGAACGTACAGTTTTTACAAGTACATATTAAAAGAGAAAGAGAACATGCAACTGCTTAATTATCGTTGCTCGAGGATCTCAGTTGCGCAACGGTTTTTCTTACTTCTTAGTTCGTGCAAGATCAAACACTTGATTTCAAAAGATTGAGAATTGAATTCAACACAAAGCAGAATTCTCTCGGTGTGAAGAACCGACTGGCAGATTAGAATTTCAAGAGTAATGTTCTTTGTATAGAGTTAAGCCTATGATTGTTTTATGTCTCATGAGAGGACTAGTTTTTAATTTAAAAAACTGACTTAGATACTGAAGTAATTAATAATTATACAACGACAAATAGTTTTTAAATCTAAGAAGGTCGATAACGTTCTGATAAACTTTACCCTTAGAGGATCGTGAACGACTTCGTATATCATTAAGAAAGAAATATAACGGTATTATTCAAAATGGCCTCCTTTGTAATGATCCAGACTTGCTAACGAAGTGGTCAATTGGCAATTGTAGCACGCACAGTCTTCAGAGTTATTTCGGAAGCTGCTTTTGTCAGGTCGTTCATTAGGCATTCTAATTTCCTATCAGACGCTTTGACGTTTACGCTCTCAAACTCTGACCATAGTTTGTAATCGTTTGTAAGTGGATTTTAAGCTAGTTTACCAAACAGCCAATCATTGTTTTCTGGAGATTGTTTCATCAAGATATAACGTGGGTTTACTTCTGTGATAAAAAGGTGTACTTTACGGGATATTAGCGAAACTTCTATAATTCCTAGGAGTTAGATTCGATTAAAACGTTTTTAACCAACTGGTAACTTTTAAATATGTAACAATTGCAATTTACTTATAACAATAATAAATAAATATTAATATAATACAAGAGTAAAGAAATTAGTTTAAATGTGTATATACAATTTGCCTCATAAGAGTACGTTTATTTATTTAAAAAATTTACAAACAGGTTAACGATAGTTTACTTAAGGATTATACATAGTTATACAGGGTGAGTCTTATAATGTGACGACCTCAAATAACTCATAAGGTATTCGTTGTACGACAAAATGTTTGAAACAAAAGTTGCATAGTATCTAGGGGGACATACATTGATGTAATCTGCTCTTTATTACCTTACTTTTTTATTGAGATATCAAGGTCACCTTCAGTTTTTCAAATGGAATATCTAATATTTTTTTTTCGAATTCAGATAAATCATCAAATTTTGCGTAAAAAAGTATTACATGAAGTGGGACTTCAAATAAATAATTACTGAGATATCTTCAAATTAATAATCTTCTATTATGAAATACGCTTAGCCAACGTGATTCTTACCAGGACTTTATTCACGTCGGTAGGTCATGTCTGTAAACAAGTTCCCTGTTAAATATTTATAATCATCAACACGAAATGCCTATTTAGTATCTCGGTAAGCATTAAAGTCGTATTGAGAAAGGTGCTACATTTTTATTACGATGTTCAGTAACAGTGAAACAACGTTATGATAATTGTTTATGGTGCGTGGGAAGAAAATGCTATAAGAGCTAAGATCTTGTACCAAGCTGAGTATCCTGATCGAAATCACCCATCGTATTCTACCTTCTTAAGGCTTACTCGAAAACTCAAAGAACATGGCAATTTTAATGTACAGAATCGTAAAAAAAAAAAATATATACATGTTGAATTGAGTAACCTCCTCCTTTTCGAAGTCGGTTAAAAAGGTATCACAAAGTTATGAATAATGAAGGATGTCGTACTTCAACCTTAGCAGCTATTGCCCATAAACTTCTTTTATAAATATCTCAGTAATTATTTATTTGAAGTCCCACTTCATGTAATATTTTTTTACGCAAAATTTGATGATTTATCCAAATTCGAAAAAAAATATTAGACATTCCGTTTAAAAAACTGAAGGTAACCCTAATATCTCAATAAAAAAGTAAGGTAATGAAAACCAGATTACAGCACTGTATACCCCCCTAGATACCATGCAACTTTCGTTTGAAATATTTTCTCGTACAACAAATATCTTACGATTTATTTGAGGCCGTCACGTTATAAGACTCACCCTGCATAGTAATTTAAGGGTCATAATATAATGATACACCTTTTCAATCAATTTAAACGAAAGCAATAAAGAAACAATAAATTTATTATTATCGATACAAATTTCGTAGGGGTTCCTTGAAGTTTTTCAATAAAACTATAGATCTCCCTTAATCATACCATGACTAGATGGTCGTTTTAACGCGATAGACTTTCTCGGTTAGTCTGTCTGGTCTTTCGTCTTAGCTCTACCGATACCGGGAAAGGGGTTAGGTTTGACGACGCAGAACTCTGTGCAGCAGGCTTCTACTGTTCGAGATATCGAACGGCAATGCCAAAGAGGTTGAACCCCGTCAGCTAAGTTTACGATCGCACGGGGGCTTAGCCTATACTAAGGTAGCAGGCTACGGGTGTAAACGCGACCGGTAAACCACGGCCTGTAATTGCCTCGTTCGAGGATAGAAGGTTCTCAGGACGTCGAAACGTCCCGTTAAGAACTTACCAGGGGGACGTTCTCTTCGTTTCTGAAAGCTCGGCATTATCTCTTTATTGCCCCCCTGAACGTTATTCTTAGTATTCTTGGAATGTCGTTCCGCGTGCGTTATCGGTTCGCTTTAAAAAATTTTCTTCCCGCTAAAACGCTTACGTAGCTACTATAACATCGATTTTTCTCTCGTGTCCAGGAAATTATTGTTGCCTTTTTACGAGGCCCCGAACCTAGCTCACGAACGATCGATGCTGACGAATACCGAATGTCAAAGCTGCGCTTGTTTCGAGGACACTGGAGGTTAACGGGGAAAATCATCCATTTGATTATTTCCGTCGCTTGTAGCGAGGGATTATTTATTAAAAGGTGTACGTCGAAGCAGCTAGAATTTAAAGCGATGCAAATTGCAATTACGTGTCGTCGTTCGAAGCATTCTTTCAGCATACTTTCTGCGAATCGAATATTGATTAATTTTTTTCTCGAAATATTAAGTAGATTCATCTTACAATTAGAGCCGTTAGTAGTTTCTGAAGAATTTTTTGTTAAAGAGACAGATTTACGTCATATTTTATTGGCTATGAAGGTTCCTTTTAAACAAAGAATATGAAAGAATGCTTTTCTTAAAAAATATTTCTTTTCTTGTTTAGCTTAATGCTGATTGCTGCGATAGAATTGAAACGATTATAGAGTAATTTACTTACAGAAATTCTACGAAGTGAATTGGAATCTATTATTTTAATTACACATAACAATAAATGTTTATAATACTTTTTCTTCTACGTCTGAGTAGTATGCAATAAATTACTTTTGTATTATTGGTAATAAGGATTCTATATTTGAAAATTACAGGATGTATTAAATTCTAATAAATTTGTAAGTTTTAAGTTGCAATGGAATTTTGCTATCATCTAGAGATAGAGTTAAAGAATCGGATAGTATATTCCAGTTTTTTGTAGGCGAAACTTTTTAATAAAAGTTCTTAACTTATAAGGATCTACAGTGACGTGCACAGAGTCAATTCTGCTGAAACTTCGCAAAGCAGAATAGACAAAATTAAAAGACATGTATTCTTTTTACCTACAGAGACCAACGAAAGGGCTTTTTGAAGATTGAACCCTTTGTTGCTATCTTTGAAAGCATAATAATGATAATATTGAAACTAGCTTCTACTATATTCTGAGTAATAAAATTATTTTGCGAGCGCCAAATTAAGTGGAATTTTTTAAAGAATAATAACATAAGTACGTTCTTCTGTTTTATTGTCTTCATTTTCAATAAACGACACTATTTCGAGTAACTAATTAGAAAATGAGATTTAATATACTTCTAATCGTTTTAAGTAATTGTTATGGAAATTTAAAAAAATTTTTTAAATTATTACGAAGTGCATAAATTGTATTTATTTAGCACTAACATGCATTAAACCAACAACTGATACTATGTACTCTTATCTCTCATGCACGCCTAGTATACATGTGTATACAATTCTTTGTGTGGTAAGAATGGAGAAATGTGCAAATTATTTTTAGGACTTCTTAAATATTATCCAATTTATAATGTACACTTTAATTTAAATTTTGGTTTTAATATACTTTGTGATTTAAATTTTCGTCTAATCTATTATTAAAATTTTATTCAGATTCCATGTCATGGTATTTCTTTAATTCTCTGAACAATTAATAGATTTCTTCGATTATTATATAACAAGTTCCACAATTAGTATGCAGGAAGGAAAATTTATTTTTGCGAATAAACCTTTTAGTATTCCAGGTAAGGAGAGGTAAAATACGAAAAATCAGTATTCATATGAAATTATCTAGGTATTCAAAAAAATGGCAGGGAAGCTTTGAAGGAGTTACATCGGTTATGCTTGGCTGAAAAATTGAGGGGTTACTATAGATCCATACTATCACGGAGGTTTCATACTGGCAGGTCTTCGTGAATGAAAATCAGCTTTAAAAGGAGAAAGATTGCGAAGATGATATCGGCTCGCTCAAGAGGATGCCTTAAATAGAAAGAGTAACGATATGGGATAAAAAATTTTATCGGGACTTATTCTCGCTGAAAGTTTATTGGCTTTTAAGAGATTTCTAATCAGTTATCGTTTAAAACCGTAATCGTTTGAAACTGTGTGCGTGAATGCGTATATTATATGTACATTATGTGTACATATTAACAAGTAACGTAAATGTTTAATATATTTTTGTATCTGTAGTACCCACTTGAATTGTTAAATGAAATAAAGGCGATGTCGAAATCAGAGGTTCAGTTTAAAAATAAATAAATTGTATTGATCATCTTGTCTCAAGTTGGGACTAGATTAATTATAATGAAAATCAGGTTGAGAACTTAAGAGATTGGCAATGTAACGTAATCAAATGTCGAATAAATATTTTTACTTAAACTATAGTTATAAACGATTGAATGTAAAGGTTCAGAGTTAATTTCTACACTTAATACAACAATAAAACAAACGTGAACAGTGTTCAAACGTGTATCGATGCGCAAGGTAATATCTAACAGTATCATGACGTATACATGGTATTAAATGCCACGCTAATACCGTTTTCTTCTCGCAGCATTGCTTTCAGACGCACGTCTTCCAAATAGTCATGGAAAATTCAATGGCGAAGGTAAGTGACACCTCGCGACGTCAAAATTTCCTGCGTCATTTCCCCTCTTCTATCATCTTTCAATAAGTGACCTATATTTCGGTCGCGCGCGCCCAAGTATCAAAGACGGATATATCTCGCTTAAGGAAATCTATCTAGGTCTATATTTATTGAACCTTTCGATTTACCGTGTCGCAGGGAAGGTGCTCCGTGATTTATGGGTGGTGGTTTGGACATACTCGGCATAAAGCTCGCCATTACGGATAGAGCATGTAGCTTCGTGCTCGGCTCATTAGGTAGCTGATTACACGAACGTGGCTAAATCGAAGTTCTACACACTCGATCAATGGCAGGCCTGGTCATGCTCGGTGAAACTTTATTCTTATCTGGCCGGGAACAACTTGGCGATCGGGTAACGAGATTTATCGCGTGGATCTAGCAACTTTTTACTTCCGCGAATCCTTGATAATTCGCTGCCCGTTCTCGGTTCACCCGAGGAGACGAAAGATCAACAAGAAATTCGAGGGTCCCTGAATGGAGCGACACGCGGGTCGAGGTCAAGGAAAAAGGAAAACGCTAGGGAAGAGGGGAAAAAAGTAATAGGTGGAAATGCACGGGAAAAGGGGGAAGGAGAAGGAACGGTGAAAGGGTGGAAAACACCTGAGTTAGAATGGGAAAAAAAAAAGGTAGGGACAACGATGTTGGACTTTCGCAATATCTTCCCTCCTTTTCCGTTGCTCCCGAAAAGGAAGTTTCCACTTTTCTCCATTTTATGGCGAATGGAATCTCTAATGGTCGACGATGGAACTCGAATGGATATACGTATCTCGTACCTCCTTAAATAACGTAGATACTTGAAGTTTCGTTGGCACTAGTTACCTCCGCGGAGCGCCACAGTGCTCCTGAGTAAATTCATGCTAGCAGTACCTAAGTGGACATCGGCTGCCCCTCTGTCTGTCTCCTCTTTTTTATTTTACTTTCGAGTATCTACTGATATTTGAATAATTAGCTCGCAGGCTGATGCTGTATTTACAACTTTCCGTTGGCCCGTTAAAGCGTTGTATCGACCGGTATGAAAAGATAAAAGTTACCTTCCCATCCCCTCTCTCTCTCTCTCTCTCTCTCTCTCCTCCCTCTCTCCTCTCTCTCCTCTCTCTAGGAATGCTTTACCGGCTCCGCACTTGGCAATTGTTGCACGGTAATTGTTATCCGTTTTGCGGAACTCGAGGAACGCTTAAGTCATTGTCCGTGGTAACAGCCCCTATTTTGCAATGACAATGACGCTTACAGAACACAATTATTTCGAGGCTGGTCGTGTCTTTATATCTAGCATGGACGACTTCAAAGCGTGATGTACAGATGAACATAGAATTTAAGACGTAAATCACTTCTTTCGAGTACCTTTTTCAGTTTCATTCCAGTCAGCTTGTATGATAACTCTAATGAATGGCTAAATTATAGTTACACATAAAAGGTATTCTGAACGGGGTTAATTTTGTTAAGAAGGATGTAGATTTGCTAATAAAACTATCCCAAACAGAACAAAACTTATAAGAGTAAGATTTGGCACTACGATGAAGAATTCGATTAATATTAAAGAATGTATTTAGAGTATGCCAAGGAGAAGTCAAGATGTAATGTATATCAAGGAAGTTTCTTGTAAACACTAAATATAAAAATATTTGATGTCTATTTTTTTTTTTTAAATATATGGTGTTTAATATGTAAAATTTTCTTTATAATTACAAGGCAATATTTAGTTTATCTCGACGTATTTTCATATACGTATTTTTATACGTAATATTTTAGTAGATGGTTAAACAGTTCTTGAAATAGCATGTTCAGCATTATTATTGGTATACTACAGTACGAGTGTTCATCGTAAAGGGTAACATTTTTCACTTTATAAGTAATGCTTTTCAAATTCTTTTCAATGTATTCTAATACTTTTGGTCTTCACATGTCTACTGAATTTTTCGTAAAAAGTAGGTAATCATGCAGATCTGCGGACTAATGCATCATCAACTATTGGCAATCGTGTCTTTCGGTGTTCAATTGACAGTCCTTCCAAACATGTGTGTATGTACGTATACATATATACTCTGACGAACATTCAATACATCATAAAACATTCAATGAACGTCATTTCATATCTCTAAACCCTTCATATTCGCATTACCTCTTTAAATGTATAATATCAATCTGTTTTATAACAAATACGTGGGAAACAAAAATAAAATGATGTATAATGCTTGGTATAATGGTTCATATGAATTCTTTAATTAGTTCTTCAGAAAATGGCATGTAACGAGAGCAGTGGAACATCTCGTACGTAATACGTACACACATGTATATTTTATATTTTACATCTTGTATGTATATACACAGATATATAATAAGATACGAATATCAACCGTGATATCGAGTATCCATAACTTTTATTTTATGGTATGTATAAGATAAACCTATTCTACAGTCAGGCAAACCGTGTACGATTAACCTAAAATTGCTGAATAATTAAACGATCTGAAGATTAACGTTTGCAGAGACAAGATTTAAACAAGAGCTTCACGGAAGAGTGTGCACGTAAAGAAAAGTGCACGTGATATAAGGAAAAGAGTAACATGTAGTATATTAACAAGATGATACTATGGAACGTGAGAAATGTCACACAAGTTGCTAAATATTGCGCTAAACGTTTCGCTGTATTACTTACAATCGGAAGGATTTGCGGATACGTACAGTACTTCTTGCGAAGGACATATTAGCCCAGTTTCTCATTTCTAACCAAACTGCAGAAAAATATAGGTGAAAATATTGAAATCAAATAAAAAGTATCAAAAGTGAAGGGAAAATTGCTCAATTTACAACTCTTCTCTCTTCCTTCCAGGTATTTCTTTAATGTCTGTTTATCGTTTCTTACAGTTCCGCTAGATAATTTCGAACGCCTCGTATCCAAATCTCTATCAAACAAGGGATAACAGACGGTCATGCATATCGAAACCTCTGCGTACATATTCTAGTATAAAACTTTACAACACAGAAAATTACTTTTAACGAGATTCGAACGACGCCGCTAGACACGTTCATACTACGTTCTATCGTATGCACACAGTACATGTATACATACACGTATATAGAAGATGGCCAAACAAAACTACCAATTCGATACAGTACTTCTAGTAAAAATAATAAACAGCAGTTCGCTCGCTCGTAACGTCAGAACACACGCGTATGAAAATATCAATATATTCATCGAAACAAGGAGCGATGTGTCGCAAACAAAACCTGTTTTCCACGTATATGTTTTTAACAACGCACGAGAAATTCTATACTCGCACCGATTTTCAACGGCTTGTTAGAGATAGTTTCGTCGAGTATGGATAATTTGAGCAAGACAAGAAAATAATGAGGACGAAAGAGAGAACAGCTGTATGTTCGTACACTCAGCTCGATGAATGCGCGTCGCTTCAAGGGAACATGGACTTCCTTTCAGACACGGGCAGAATTTTGAATGGATGACGAATACAAAATTTTCTATAAAAATTTATTCGCAACTATTGTATTTATTCGAATGAGTTTCGATACGTTCAATGCAAAGTGTAATTTAGTAATTTACTAGGTGTAGAAATTAATTCTGCGCTTTCCTGAAGTAAACTTACAATTTATTTATTAGAAAAAAATCATCAAACTTCTAATCTTTCCTGAGACACATTTCAAGAAAGCACATACGATGATATAATGAAAACATAGTAGATAAATAATTATTAAACTAAAGGTATAAATAATTAGATGTGAAGGTAAAGAAATAATTTCTACACCTGCTTTGACCAATTATTGAATCAAGATTTCTTTCATTATTATTCCTTATCCGTTATTTAAAATTAGCGCGTACATGAGAATTATGCCCATTTCTGTCGCCCCTCCTTGGAGTCTCTCTTGTTCATTAATTGCGCGAGACTAGGAAAGGCGATCCATGATCCCCTTAAGTGACACGAGTTCATCCAGCTGGGTGTATGCGGAGAAAAATAGTAGCAATAAGATATTACTTTAAATCAACAAGTAATAAGTGCGGCCAATCCCAAGATCGACATCTCTTGCTGCTTCCGGTCGGTTTATCGTAATACCTCGTCGTCACGACAACGTTTGGCAATGCTGATATTTTTCTCCACGCAGAAAACGTATACAAGTACGAAAAGTGAAAATCGAAATTGAAGAAAATGTATAATAATTATGATAATAATAAATACAACAAAGATAAGTAATGTAATATATTAAGGTATCCCAAAAGTTAGAAGAAGTACAAGGAATGATATTAAAAAGAGATAAGAAGTAAGAAAAAGTACGAAACATATTTTTAATAAAGGGTAAATTAGGTAACGTTCGTAGCTAGCTTGTTTTGATTTTGGTACACTTACACACTTGTCTAAGCTCTCACTCCCTCTCTCTTTCTCTCTCTCTCTCTCTTTTCTTTGCTACTGGTCTTAACTCCTGCCGTATCACCCTCCTGCAAAATATCCGTGTTAATACGACACGTAGTACGAAATGAAGGGCAGTGCAGCGACGGTTCCTATAGAATACAATCGTTACTAACTTTCGTCACATGTGCGTTAGTATTAAACATTAGAATAGGTCTTCCAAGCGGACAAAATTTATTCATTGACGATCAACAGCTTCCGTTCAAACTCAAGGTTCTCGAACAATATGTCTGGTCATCTTTAGATATGTCACAATTATAATTTATGTATAATAGTAATAAATAATTATTAATATATCGCAATAACGAAAAATGGAAGTGTGTATCAATTAGTTATTTCCAATTGATTAAATAGTATAGATGTTGTTGAAAACTATGTCATTGAAATTAAAAATAGAATCTTTGCTTGGTTATCCATGTTGTGGCTGAATTGCAATTGTTACACATCCGAAGATGGACGATAAATTCATTGAAAATATTTATGTTTAAATGAAACCTATCGAACGTCAATGAATATATTTTTTGTTTGGAAGATCTAGTCGTCACTGATTATTTTATGTCACAGACAAGCGTTGAATACGATATTGTTGATTATGGTAAATTATTTTAGAATTTTCATCGGCTAATTTTGCAGACAACACAAATCTCGAAATATGAACAAATAAGTAAAAAAAAATGACATTATAATATACGTATATTACTGTTGCTATTACTCGAAGAAGTAACAATAGATAAAAATAAAGCATCACTGATTTAATTTTGAGTGCCCTGACACTTGTTTACCTTTTCATACAAGAATCATAAAAATTGAATTAAAACTTTCGTTAATGAAGTTTTTTTAACTAGAATGCTACCTTAACGTAACATACATTTCATACCTAAGTCCATATCTTCATTGACTTTTTCGAAAAATAGTAAAAGCAAACTAGAAGTAAAATTATCAAATAAAAAAAGGAACAACAATCTTCTTATAGAGATTACTCTTTACGTCATTGAAAAACTCTCAAGTCTAAAGAAAGTTATAAGTCCTAAATTCAATTAAAAATTGCTTTGGTTACGGGAACTTTGATCATGACGAAACAACGAGTTAATTGCATTTCTGAAAGTTTGTTTACGAGCGTTTCAGAATTAGGACGTATAATCTTCTGTATTTCTTTAAGCGCGAGTCTTTTCAAATTCTACGCAAATTCTCTTATAAATTATTATGTTCTTCCATAAAATGTGGTTTCAGTACATGTTCAATTAGGGGATTGTGAATTTGAGAATTTATACTAAAAGTGCTATGCAATTAAGTAAAATATTTGCGACTAATTGATAAATAATAAATAGCTATTGATAAAATAAAATCTTCTTTCATTGAATTGAAAAGAATCTTCGATGACAATAGTCGAGCGTAAAGTTGCGATACAATGAAGCATAGGAAAAATGAGGAAGAAGATACATTCGATCATGAGCTCCTTTTTACAAATGCTTAACATTAAACGATCTACGTCTTTCAATGGGCACATTTCTTCTTATTATTATCCTCCTTGCTTACAATTGTGACTGTACTTTGTACGTCCTTATGCTCCACAGGCACTAACGACAATTTAATGGATCCTCTCATAATGACAAAAAACTGAGTATTTCCGGGCCAGTTCCTCGTATCTCTTTAGATTATACTATTAATAGTATGATACATCTTTTTATGGAGAGCACGGCCATATATTAACGTACGATGAGATAAAATATAATTTATAACCAGTTTTACAATGTAATTATAAAGTATTATGTTAGAATGGAATTTTCTTTATAATGTAGACCTCGTTCCCTCTATTTATATGATTTGAATAATCCAACTTGAGATCAAAATTTGTTCATTTTTTAAATTAACAAAAAGTTTAAGTGGTAACTAGATAGAATAATATCACTAGGTTGTTCAAAATTTTATTTTGAAAGCTTTTCTGGCTGACATTGATGTTGAAGGTATTTTTCAGCTTTTTAGGACATCTACAAGCAATCACCTACATGTGATCTAATTATAAAATCTTTTCTAAAATCAGCTCTAGAATTTTTGCGTTTTAATAAAACGCAAATGATATCTACATCTAATATTTTTGTTTAAATCCAACTACACACGATTATAATTAAACGTAATAGATGATGTCGTTTAAGTGTGTCACGTTGTCATAAAATAATAAAATAGTAAGACTGCTTTTAAAGAATCCTTTATTTTGCAAAAATAGAATTCTATATCAGCACCTCCTTTGCTGGATCGATAGGGTAGCACTCTCTTCTCTGCAGATCTTTATTTTCCGGTCCACGTTGACTCTATATACCGGAAGTTCAGATGAAACTCGGAGTTTACAGTCACCGACGGCAGTTAATAATCTTTAGAACGGGCACTCGTGGTTTAAGTACCGGAATTTGGAAATCGGTCTATTTCAGAGCGTCAACGTAAAGCCTACACCCCCGAGTATTCTCTAACAATAAACACGGACGCATGTTCCCCGCAGGGACATTATCAGGACTAATAAACCTGCAGGCTAAACCACGCCTGCCATACTTTGCCAAGAAGGCTGAGTAACCATGGCCGTTAAAGTTTCTGCATAATCTTGGGATAGGCGGTTTCGTTCCGCGGGAAAGCCGTGCCTCGAAACGTGCACACACCAAACTCTCACAGTTGCATCCAAACGTACGCGGAAGGGTTATTCGGCTATTATTTATGAGTGTTGTTTCGTACTCGGCGTACTGCTACCATGATTATCGTCTACACAGCGGAGGAGCCTATCTTTTCCTCTTCGTTCGCGATACTATCTCTGGCTCGTCGTTATACGTTCCTTCGAAGATACGACCGATGCGAGAGAATTTTCTGCGCGGATGAACGAAGTTGAAAAGAGATTTTATGGCGACCCTTATAACCATCGTTCCCTTTCGTCGTATCGAGGCAATGTAAAACGGCGTATAACGAGTCCTAATTGAATTCTAAACTCGTAGAATAATATATGTATAGGGTTCCCCTCCCGCCCGAAGGAGGATACCTAAATATTTTCCTTGTCTTTAATCACACGAAAATTGTTTATGGTTTAATTTTAATGATTTTGAACGAGCAATTTTTCGAGCTTCTCATCCTATCTAAAGGTTATGGCTAATATCTTATCGAATATGTGTTTCCCATCAGCTACAAGATGTAACACAAGGCAATATGTTTGCCTAGTAGTAAAAGGTAATGACCTAGAATATAACTCGAAAAAAATCGTACCATGATCAATTTTATGTTACGAAAAACTAAGATGATATTGATGATAGGATGATAATTAATATGACATTTATGAAACCATCGGTGAATTGATTTTATCAAACTGGTTAAAGACATTTTTGAATTCGACAAGAAATATATTTTATTTTTGCTAGTGAGCTCCTTCGATTGCTTCACGTATCTTCGTCTAGTGTTATTTGATGCTCATTAGTTCCTCCAGCGAGGATAATTGTTATTGCTGTCGGCGGCGCTACAAGTATAGACCATTAACTAAGATTTACTTTCACGATTTAAGAGCGTGGGACTGTAAGGCAGCTGTGGATTTCTAATAGACGTGTTTTCGTTTGCCAATCGATTTCCCAAATGTGGAATCTCGAACTCAAGGAGAATCCTAGACTCCGGTCTAGCTTGCTGCTTCGTACTACGCTCGGTTCTATTCGGTTTTCAACTTCCTTCTCTGCGCTCCGGGCCAAGCCAAGATTTGTAGTTGCGGCCTGAATTCGAGCTTTCACCGTTAATAGATTAGTGGTCCCGATAAAAGCGCCCAATACGTGTTTGTGAGTACTTAGACACGCCTAAGTTATTCCTTTATTTATTCATCCTTAACAGAGGTTGATTCGAATGAATTTATCGAGTGCTCCTTTTATTCCTCCAAAATAGTGGAAGACACCATACAAGATCAAAGAAGTTAATCTTACACTTTTCTTCAAGAGTTATCATTTTCCATTTCTGAAGCTAATCAATTATAAAGGCACGAAAATTTCTTGACTCCTTTCTCTATATTCTAAAAGTAAAAGGTTACCCAAACGAGACATTAGGATTTTGTTTTTAAATAATAAACCTTTTATTTATCTACAAGCTTCTGCGCTAACATTTTAACAAAATATTTATATATATATATAAAAAAAACATTTAGAATGCGTCATAGAAAGCGCCATTCTAAGGAGACAAAGTGGGGAAAACTGCCTAAGCTCTCAAGCCTAGCTTGGACTTCGCTGTTTTAAACATACAGAGACGTTTATAGAAGAAGAAGAAGAATCACGCAGTCACTATGGTATATAACTTTGATGCATATCAATCTCTATATAGGTAACTGTTAAATATTAATGCACGCAACATGACAAACCGAGAAAGAGAGACACCTGTACAATGTGCTAAACACACAGAAGGAAGAAGATTCATGCACGAAATGAAGAGAAAGTGGGCACTGATGGCAGAAGAAGAAAAGGAAAGTATAGACGATAGGAACATCGATCGAAGGGAGATGGAGAGATAGAGGTAGTGCGAGAGAAACCGACCCAAACGCTTAAAGAGCCACGGGGGTGTTCAACAGCGTTCCGCACTCGACGACGAAATGGCCTCCCGCCGCTTTATCGAAACGGGAAAACCAATCCTCTCTGCGCACCTTCGTTCGCCTTTCGCGTATGTGCCTATATTACCTTCGATCCACATCTCTGCAAGCTCTGGCCAGCCCCTACAGGCACCGCCGCTTACCCACCGTTTGCAACCCTCCTCCAACCCTTCGTTCCCGACCCCGCGCTAACGTGTTCGGCATCTCCTCCCGAACTGGCCTCCCACCGAACCGTTCGCTGTGTTCCTAGTCGTCCGCAACCCTCAGGAATTTCATTTCGTATGCCGGGCTAATTATACACCGGAGTTTTACATACGCGTCCGTTCCTCTTTTACGATTTGTCAGCTTGCCGTAAGTTTTGTACGAGTTTGTTTCTGTGTATATTCGACGAGTGTCTACCCTTCGTAAAATCACAGAGCTCTTAAGGTGGAAAATCACATTCTTCCGCTCTTCAATTTGAAATTTGTTACAATCGAATCGAAAATACTGGGTTGTCCGGAAAGTCCATGTCGATTTTTGGTAGGTGGTATACATAGGTCTGAATATGTCGAAATGGTTGAAAACAAGTAACATGTATACATCCCTTAAAAGGTGGAAAAGTTGTGGAACAAAATGGCACCTATGTAATTCAATAAATTCATGTATATTTATTATATGCCGTTGAATTTTTCTTAGAAATTGGCACGAACTTTCTGGACAACCTAATAATTACGAATGAATGACTGTCCCAGTAATCTATATAATTTCTTGGAAATGCGTACGCATTATGTAATAAAGTAGTAGTTGTCTCCGCCGAAAGTAATCTATCCGAGGAAAGGATACTGGGAAATCGTCGAAAAAAAAAGAAGAAGAAGAGACAAAAAAACACTTTGAGCGAGGAAAAGCGTATTATTGCGGGGTTCGTTCTAATACGAAGGTGCTGATAGCTGTGATTGCTCGACCGACGAAATAGGGATGGGTTAGTCGTTGTAGCAGTGACTCTCCCGGCAACCACCCACGAGTTACTACCACAAACATTGAACCTTCCACGAGTTCGCGGATTCTTTCCTCTGCTATCTCTTTACTTATCCGTCTTTGTTGCACCTTCCGACGAGAGTCGTTTCCTCGGTCCGACCAACGCATACCTCCTGCTGTCTTGCGATTAAATGGTCGCGAAATTGCGACGGTATTATGCGCGCCGAAAGACCTGAAATGTTCTTACCTGTAGGTATGCGCGATATGAAAAACTTGACACAGAGAAATGTTCCTTAATTTGTATAGATAAAACGTCCCGCAGTTACATATCTCAACTGTTTACGTTGCGGTTGAAGTGTGAACAAATCGAGTGTATACAATCAATTTTCCTATAACTCGATTAAGGGTGGGAAGCCATCTTGGTCGCGTAAAGATCATAGATACATTCAACAATTTTCTATTTTTCGTAAATACTTGACATAATGGGAAATCAATTTGTTAGCGTTTACCAAACATACAATAGCGCAAAAGTTCTTTTTTTTAACAAAAAATAATTTACAAAAATATAAATCAAAAATTTTAGGAGATCTGTACCCTATAACAGCAACATTCAATACTTTGGTTGATGTACGACAACTCGAAATATAACAAATATCCTTACTTGTAAACATTTGAGAATATCCGTTAAATATGTAATAATGTACATAGTTTGCAATCGATATACTTAATAGGTTTCTTTAAAAAAATCCCCGAATATCATCTAGATTTTTAAGACGTCACACTAGGGACCGCGGGTACCTTAAGGGTACCGCGTTATAGTAGGGTTTACTGTATTTGTCTCTTAAATTAGCTTGCGCTTTTAACGAGAGCAATTAGCCTCCACCCTGTTAATTACCGTTCAAGCTGACGCCAATAAACAACGGAACTCTCGAATCGAACGCTTTCGCATTTGCATATGTAAATACTTCGTTGACTGATCGCGGCAAATTAGAACGGTTCCGACAAATTTTGACGGTTGATCGAACAGCTCGGCAAAGTTCATCGTGAAACATTGTTTCTCCGCGGTGGCTGCAGTATCCTTTTCCGTTTTGGACGCCGGGTTTCCAATTCCACGGACGACGATATATCTAACCTATTTGCAATAATAATTTCCTTGGGCCATTCCCATGCAAAAAGATACACGGCTAGTGCGGGGGACTCGGTACTCTTGAAAGTGATGTATGATCTTGATTGGTCGAATCGAAGTAGACGTCGTCGAGAGAACAAACGAGGGACGATTTACATCGGAAATCCGGGGAGCGAAATTGTGGGAGGACGAAGTAGGTTTATCGGTACGATTTGTATAATCGTCAAAGTTTTTGGGATCGTACAGGTCGACGGTACGCACACCAACGTCTCTCCCGGGTAAACCCGATCGATCTCCAGCTTTGAGAATCTAATTTTAACCAGCTGCTGTTACTTTGCCTTCGTTTACTTACTATTGCTGCAAATTGTCGTTCGCGTGGAAATTCTTCTTTCCGAGAGAATTTCCCTCGGCCGTGGAACTTAACGCTACGCTATTGGGATTTACACGGAGAGGGCGAAAACGGGTGCAACGAGGTTCGGGATGATTGTAGGTATTAAAATAAGTCGGAAGTGTAGAACTTAATTTTTTTTTTTACGCGAGGGGGTTCATTCACAGGGAGTTCGATCTTGGGAATTTAATCTCTTTGATGTATATCAAGTATTCGTTATTTCTACTGTTGCTGGTTGTGAACATTGATGATGGTGTGATTATACTTGTCTAATATTACACTACACATATATTAATATTATTATGTATTGGTCCTTAAATTATCTAAACCAACTTTTCGCGATAGATTGTAATAGCAATAAAATAAACTAAATAAATTTTGAATTCATTTCAATTTTGTTCAAAATTAAAGTCTCTTTAAGCGTCAATTATATGTTTTCCACAAATAAATTGCAAGTGATGCGCGAAACGAGATTCCATCGCTAAAATAGTTTAGAAACCGGCGACTGAAACGATAAGTCATTGTTACGAAAGAATAATGTAATTCGTTACGTAAATTGCCTTGAGAAAACAGCTTTTAGACGGTGGAACTACATTTTCGTTATTTACGTTCCTACGAAGCCTGTACCACAAGATAAGTTTCAATGTATTACAATGGCAGGAGAAATGGCTTTCAATTGCACTTTGAAAAAAGAACCATCTAGATGTTTTAATGGACGAATGGATCTTGCAACGACCTACTGTTTAGCTGTAGTTCGGGATGGTGGTACAAGAAAGATACATGGCTAGGATACATTGTCTCGTGTGCGAGATACATCTCGAGTGCAAGCACTTTTCGCAACAATACCTACGGGACCCTGTGTTCTACCTGCACAGGTCGTGTTTCGGAGTAACACCACCCACGAAGGAAGTCACCAAATGCATCCCCCCGTGGTTTGCAGTGCTGTTGGAAAATTTACAATGTAATTGATCGCATTGGGATGCCACAGCTGGTGGATTTCGATCGATAAAGTAAGATAGAACAATTTATTAAGGAACGAAATGTTCTACGAACGAACGACTCTAGCATATTACGTTCACTTTCGATCTCT
Organism: Hylaeus volcanicus; assembly: GCF_026283585.1. Taxonomy (NCBI): domain Eukaryota; kingdom Metazoa; phylum Arthropoda; class Insecta; order Hymenoptera; family Colletidae; genus Hylaeus; species Hylaeus volcanicus. The sequence goes on from NC_071976.1 coordinate 22,010,963, forward strand.
ACGTTCAAAGAAACGAAGTTTCAGGAAATGAAATATCAGGATGTAATCTTTAGTTTGTTCAGCAATATCGTTCCGATCTTACTTCGCCCAATTTATTCCTTCCTTCGGTTTATTTATGCTTGACGAGTTTTCCCAACAAAATACACGAAAATAAAATAGCAACTATTCAAAATTGATTAATGAAAGGGCAAATGACTTCTTGAAACTGCCATCAAGGGGTGAGCTTTCCGTGTTTCTTTTATAAAACATTTCGTTCACCATTTGCCATTAACGTCATTGTAAGATGTTCACGGATAACAAGGAAAAGCGCTGTATACTTTGCAAGTGGGCACTTTTTCAGTAATGTTATTACACGTGTAATTACTTGGTTAATGAGTGGAGAGGTAAACCAAAACGTCAACAACGATATACCAGCGTTGAAGCAACAGAAACAGGGGCGAAAGTTGTGAGGCCGCCACGTATGCAAAGTAACAGCGTAATACCCGTAACGTAAATCATTTAGAAACTATTCTTCGCAGATAATTCGACGAGCGGTGAAAGGATGGATATTAAACTTCATAAAATATCCGCGTTGCTTTAACAGTTTATCGATTGAGGGACTTGTGTGTCTTCTTCTATCTTCCTCGACACCTTTCGTACTTCACGGCTTCGACGCATCAAGGAAACGATGAAAAGCATTGAAAGAGGAAAGTTTAGCCCTTCACACTCGAGGGACAACTCCTAGTCGCCATTAGGACTTTTAGAAAGACACAAATTTCAATTTTCTCTGTGATTCCTCTAAATTGATAAAATTAAAAATTTACGATTGTTCGATAGTAGAGCTAAAACGTTTTGAATCTATAACTGTATACAAACTCGATTTATGTTAACAGTAAGAAGTTGGTCAAACATTCGCGAAATAGTCCTAAGTTGGTAGTTTACTGTAGCGAAAAGGGTTAGAACGAGGAAAAGTGAATAGGCAGTGATGGATTTAAGGGTAGCTCTAAGCTGATCCCTCTCGCCCCTTAGCTTTCACTTCCGTGTCAATTGTAAATAACAAAGTTTCCAATTTTCTTCAATTTGGTTCAACGGGGGTAGAAGGTGCAAGCGTTCTCTCGCTGTGTCCGTACTCCCGCGCAACTTTCTCTGGAAACGTCGCATTTGCCTCCTCAACTCTTGGTGGCTTTGCGTCGAACTCGACGAACGAGCTGTCCCCCGCCGTTCTCTTAATTCGAATCACGCGCGGATTTCGTATTCTGTCCGAAAGTTTTACATCTCGCTGCATTACCGAGTCAGGAAGTCAAACTGACCCGGAGATACTGGAGCAGAAGGAATTGCAACTTCCCCGTTCGAATAGTTTAAAGAGCTCGCGCGGTAATGGTTTGTTCCTCTCTTCTCACTCGTTTAAATTGCGGCTAACAATTTCTGTCGATCGCGCCACTGTGCGAACTGTATTACGTTATTGTATTATCTTAATGAGATAAGTTAGATTGCTACTTTGGAAGGAAAGTTTGCGCAGAATATATGCTTGTCATGCCGCGCGAGATCGATGTTACTGGAACGGGCAAATACTCGTCTAAAATTAATATGAACTTGAATTTGTGTTGATGTTCAAAGACGGAATATTACCGAGAATATGTTTTGCTTAATTAAAAGGGGAGGAAGTTTAGACTGTCGTTCCACGGGTTTTAAAACATATACGACACAGTTTCGCGCTGTCGCAACATTTTGATGTTTTGGTTAAAACCATCCATAGAATGTAATTGCGATAGTAGCTGTTCTAAGGTTATTTTTTGATAATCCTTTTAACATTACAAAAATAAACAGTTTACATAATGTTTGCAACGTCCATGTAAAAACAATACATTGCTAAACGAGAAAGATAAACGGAAAACAAAGTAGCATAAATTCTAACACGAATATTACATGTTTGAACGGTATATTGTCGTCTGTATGATTGATGTAACTTTCAATTCTAGCCCGAACGTGTCTATAAGATTGATGTAGCTGCGAATTCAAGCGCAGGTATTACACATCCGAACAGTAAATTATCATCTCCTGGTGCGAATGCTACACATTTGAATGAAGCATTATCGTCTGCAAGCGTAACGTATCTCTAAATTCTAGCGTGAACCCGTTTATGAAATTGGCACAGCTATAGTTTCAAATGCATGTATCACATATTCGAACACAATTCTGTAACTTTCCTTCTGAAATTCGAAATGGGTCAAACTGATCCTACTTCGTGACTCAGTGTTAAAGACATTAACACTTTATTTACCGGGAGCCTATTTATAGGCTTTTTAATCGCAGTATTTAGTAATTCGAATTTATTTACTGTGTCGATGGTTGTCTACTTACAATGTTTAGTTTTTGGAAACAGACTTGGCTTTCGATGTACCTAGTAACGGTACGGAGGTATTATTGCCAGCCTAGATTGGTATATGCTACTGTAGAAAATTCCTTTTTGAACTAAAGACTGTTTCTAAATGGCCCGGTAGATAAAGTGTTAAGCAAGAAAAATATCTAGTTTTGAACGCAGAAAAAAGGGTCCACCATTAAAGATTCTCAATCATTCCTTTCTTACCAAGTACGCGCTCTCAATAGCCTTCGCTTCATACACATGGAATATAAGGCGTTCTGGCTGACCGTAAATAATGCGATAATGCATTAAACGTTCACGAATCAATACGCCTGTTCACATACGATTAACCAAAGCGTGAGCATTCATTTTTTCAACGTACGCGTGGGGTCCCGGTATCAAAGGTAGCTGGTTGCACGCAACCCGCGGCTCATTTCCTAAGGGATATAAACTTCCTATTCTGGGGCAATTCCAACCACTTTACTATTCATGATGCTTCGATGTATGCCTAGCCGCGGGCTGTTGTGATACGGGTAACCAATCAAAAACTCCCGTCGGAACAACCGACTGGTCGGCCGTCGGCGCAACAAGCAGAAACCTCGGTTCACCCCTTCCAGGGGTGGATGGATTGCTGACGAGCGAGGGAGAGAGATAAGCGAACGAGGTATCAGAGGGATGAAACAAGGAGGTATGGTTGGGTCGGCGTCTTGCTAAAGGGTTGGGCGCATCGGTCTGTTGCTGGTAGGCTGTTTCGTTTGTGACGTTTCAAGCGACTACCGCTGATATTTCATCCACGGGCAAGCGTACGTGCGCACATCGACGTACGGTTAGCGTACATACTGCCACGGTGGTAGAGAAAAGGGCACTTGACTCACCCCTTGAGCTATAAAAGTAATTATCGCCGGTTGTTAGCGATTTAGCGAGCGTGTGTTTTTGAGGTCGTATTTCGACGTTGGCTCGAAGCAATGAGGGGGTAGAGATATTATATAACGAGTGGTGTTAGGTATGAGGAGTATACAGGAATCCATCGATACCCGAACAGCTTTAATTAAATTGCTGCTTTGAATGTTTGCGCGCCGGAAGCACTGCTGCCGATATACGCGGAGTCACAAAATTACTGGCACGCGCGAGGAATAATTGGGGGTACGAATGATAACAGGAATAATTCAATATTTTTGGGTTTCCTACTTTAGAAATTGAAGGTTTAGACTACGAACATATGAAACTATGAAAATATTAGGGGGACCAGAAAGTAATGTCGTTTCTGCGAATGTAAATACTTGTTTACTATTTACCAGGTCACCGTGTACCAATCAATTTTTATCGATCAGGCATTGAAAATTTGCACACTAGATGGCAGAAGGTTATTGATAATGAGGACAATTATGTGATTGATTAAAAATAAAAACATATCATAAATTTATTTGTTTGAATTTAATGTAAAAGAAACGACATTACTTTCTGGCCCCCCTAATGTAAACGGCATGTTGTCGTTTATCGTTGTGAAAGAATGAAACGAAATAATTCAGTGCATTTTTTTAGGTAATGAAATTGTTTGTATACGAGACGAGTAACGAGGATGCGGAACGTATCAGAAATAACTAGAGTTTCTTCTCTGATTTTTATTTAAAAAAATGAAATACTTAGGCTATGAGCTTATAAAAGTATGAAGAAAACGGCAGAATGTTTATTAATATCGACTATTGCTGTATTCAGAATTGCGTGTGAATAGTAAACATCGCAATGACTGATTATTTTAGCAAATTCACGTTTACTAACCATCTGCTTTCATGGTAACACATACATCGGGGGCAATAGTTAGAGCGAGTGAGAACCAGGATTCGTGTGAGCAGTTTCAGGAAGTAGGCAAGGATAGCTACGTGAGAGTTTGAAGAGCAGCTCTGTATTATTACAGTGACAACAGCAGTACAGAGTAATTATTATTAAGAAACTCTCGAGTTGTGCGGCTGAAATGCTCTGGGGGTCCATTATTTATGAACCATATTTAATTGCACGTATTCAGTCAAGTGTACGCTGTTCACGGATTCCAATGTTACGCTGATTCATCTAATCACACTCGTACTAGTATTCTTTATTCATAGTAAAAAGAAACGACAACGGTAATTAGATTGTAAGTATCGTCTATAGATTGAACAGATTTTAAAGGTTGTAAAACAGGTTGTTCACACAAAAAATATAATAATTGTACTAAAAGGATATAAATACCATAAAAAAATCTAGAAAAATATTTCTTTTTACTATGAAGTTTAGCAATACTTAAATGAATCAAATTTTCCATCAGGTAAAAAACCGAGTTGTCAGTAAAAATCGTATAATAATGTAATTGTACCCTATATATAGAATATCCTTCATCTGTAATGCAAACATCGTACGTCACACATTGTCAGGAGACTAAAATTTATTATGTCGAATATCGTGGTGGAATAACTTTCGCTCATGTTCAAAAATACAATTTCGAAGCAACTTGCGTCAGGGTATCGAATGCGGTACATAATAACCGAATATTCTTACTACTACTAAATATTCAAAGTTTCTATTTAGCGAGAAAGTTCAAGAACGGTGCGTAATTTAATATTAAGCGCACTCGAGCACTTTCTAAGTAGTCCCCAACTTCTCGAATTCCGTCCGAACTCGGTACTACCTTCGATCGTGAGAAAAGCGTCGACAACAGCCTTGTAATAGAAGCTCGATGTACAGTATCGTGTTAAAGATTGCAAAGGGATAAGGAAACCTCACGCACGTATTCGTACCGACTCGCGTGTTTAAACTGTACGAGTGAACAATTTTTGAGCAAACATTAATAGTAAACGATATTAATGTTAAGGAGAGGCGGGGTTTATTTAAGGTAACGATTCAATCTTCGTTCCATTCATACCATTTCGAGGTACAGCGTAGTTTACAATACGTTGTTGGTATTGAAGTTAATCATTTCGGTACTACCGTCGCCTAGTTTACTCGAATAGATAGGACATGCAACTGCGTGTCCTTAATTTCCTCTTGGTACTCAAACATTTGGTTGCAGTGTTTTGAACACCAGATTTATTAATAAATCTAAAATACAATGTTCAATTTGATCGAACGGTATTTAGTAAATACTATTTACGTTGAAAATGGAGAAAGCTAGATTAACCGAAGTTCTCTTTCAAGTTTTCATCGGGTACCGAACACGTAGGTTGCATAATTTACTCGAAACTCGAATAGACAGGATATGCAACCGTGTGTCCCTTCCACGTGCAAACTCTTGGGCACTTTAGTGCCGGGAAGCATGCCGCTAATTTCCAACACGGCTCGACACTTAACTTCGGCAAAGGGACTGACTCGCTTATTCAATGCCGGCACGTCGGCACTACGTCACACTTGATGGACTGGTTTTCCGGTGCGTTAATGTTGCGTTAACTCAGCGTTCGCAAATCCATTCGCGTGTATATACGTCCTTTACGCATTATTACCCTCACATCGACGGGGGAAATTGGTTAGATGAATTGGAGTTAATTTCCTCGGACTTTCCGTACCCGATGCTTTACAACTTGAGTTTTATAGGCCGTCGTCCAAGACCCGCTTGCCACGCGATACTTCGCGGCACGGAGATTAACAGCACAGTGAAAGAAAGATGGGTTAATTATGTGTTGTTATTTACAGACCACAAAAGTGAAATACATTGCCCTTTTTCATTTACTGTGCCGGTTCTTTTCGCGTTAGCACGCAATCGTCGGTGCTCTTGCAGATGTTGATTTATGAGTGCGATGGAGGGCCAAATTATCACGTTATAATTCTTCCAAGTAATTCCGTTTTCAGAAGATATATAGTTATGTATTCCAAGCAAGGGTAGAAAAGATTGCAAAAGTAACTCTTTCGAACGGTTATACAAAGGTTTGACTGAAACAGTTAAGAGAACCGAAAAGATGTTATAATAATTATTAGACTGCGGATGTTTATGAATTCATGGGAAATGAAAATATTGAGAAATCCATAAAAACTTATATGTTTAAATAATAATAGAATTGTGCATGATTGGACGTATTAATTGTAATGCGGATATTCGATGTTGATTTCTACAACTCTATACTCATTGTCATTAATTATATATTTCGTTATCGTTGTAGTTTCAATTTATTGGTTCTAGAAATAATCAAAATTCAGGTTGATATCGAAATAGTAGCATTAGGATTAAATAAAACGCATCTGGGATTTAAGAAAATTAACTTATGCTTCGCAAGAAGTCTCATTTAAGAGTTTTCATTGTTTTCATGCCCTGCCTTTCAATAGAGCACAACAAGCTCCGGGTTTATATATCCGCAATAAGTTTACCTTCAGAGATTAAAAGTCGTAAAACGAAGAAGCACGGTGATTCTTTTAAAGGAGAAGCGATGCGAAAACGACAGCAGTCATGGTCCGGTTACAGATTCAAGATAGACGGCGATACAAACTTTCGACATTAACCCAAGCCCAAGTTGGTCTCTTTCACACGCCAGCAGTCATATTTTTGCCTGACCGCAAAATTATCTAATTGCTGAGGCTATAAAATATTGACCTAGTTACTGACGAACTTTGAGACTCTCGCAAATTAAATGTTGGTTTGCCCCAACTGTGCTGTCGTCAACTTCTTCACTTTTTCTTTCCTATCTAAAGCACTCTGGCTAATAATTCTTTATTACGACGGAACCCTCGTTTTCACTTCACTTTTCCTCGCGGAATGCTCGATAGACGTTGCACTGGTGCAACGTTAATAAGTCTCGACAGTTTAATTTGTTTGTTTACTTGTTCTAGTCGAAATATTTCATTCAACAATTCACATTACAAGTTCGACTTTCATCAATTATTCGTAACTTTTATCAAAATAAAAATTGTATCCGTGTCTGTTGCTATACGATCAGTTTTACCACTTGTCAACATACTGCAAAAACCTATCCTCCACTATCATTGCATTACAATAATTTGCACTCCTTCAGGTATCGATTTCATGCACATGCATAGGTACGTTTCATTCAGTCGTACAATTACGTAGTCGAGATTTATCAAGGTATAATGCAAGGAATGTATAATGCAAGGGTTAATCAGATCCCTGGAACATCTTATTACTACATAGTAGTATGCAGATGAGTCTTGGAACGGTATTTATGCCTCATTGCATTTTGGATTTGTAGATAGGGGTTGGCGCAGTAGCCAGGATGTTCTTGGAACGATACCGAAGCAAAGAGCAGAAAAGTCTTCAGTCGTATAAACTCCACCATGTAATTCAGGCGAGCAAAACGATAGTCGATGAACTTGCACTTGGAACTTTTTCTGTTTTCCTTGAACGCGTTCAGCGTGACTGGGTTCGCCTGAACCCCTAACTTTCCGCTTCTCGATATTGTCCAACTTTTTTTCATAGATTATCTAAGCTGGGCGAGGCTTTAATCGTAGAAAATTCACGTAAAAAGCAGCTTCTGTCTATCTATCAAGACTGTTACGAACGTCGAAGTAGCTATTGTATTTCAAAATCCGACAGAGAAAGGGTTGAACGTCATTGGAATCAAAGTTAGAGTTATTTATTCTACTCTGGCTGGAATTACAATGGATATTGAAAACGTTTCAAAAGTATGAATATAGTCAAAGATTTTTTTGTGTAATTATTATATTAAATGCTGATGTAGTAACTGAATGTGAAAATCTACTAATAAAATATCTATTTCTACTGTTTCTTTTAATCATCTCCGAGAGAAATGAACATATTTATAAATTGCCATGTACGTACCTCCACCAAACTTTAATTAAAAATCATTGCATCAAGCATCTTAATTACTTCTTGATTCTCATAATGACAGCCAGTTTAATTATCACCACACACAATAATTCACGTCGATAGTATTCCATTTTCATGCATTACACAGTGTTCAAATAATACTTAATGCTTGCACCAATGGAACGGTGCATTGAAAATGTTAAAATCGTACGGGTAATAAGAATTTATTATTCGATATACATTCTCATCTGCGACGTTTTTGTGTGATAGGAAACAATATCGTATTCAAGTCGAATAAACAATAGACTTCAATAGCATACGATAGCGTATCGCGAAACGTTCCTCCATTCGAACGTTCTTCGTTTACGTTTCCTTTTCTGGGGTCATGCTTCAGAAAAATGTGATATTCTTCCCGCCCAGCCGTGAGACGTAATTCCGTATTGTCCAGCGAAGGATCTGATTCATTAAAAGGGTTCATCTCGACATTGGAGTACGCTATTTGGACGCATGCATTATATTGGGACATTTACTGTCTCGAGAGTTCTAATTGTCACAGAATAACGAGCTTCAAGACGGGAGACGGTTGCGAACAGGCTTGGATAAATAGCAAATTGAACGTAAACCGATCCGCATCGGGGATGAACGCCGTGAGCCGTGCTTCATAAAAATCTCAACACGTTCGAAGGTTCGCTGTTACGTTTGCTCATTCGTAAATTTAAATTGACACGATTTATTGCCGTGCGAAATGCACGTAATTGAAAGGCCGACAATTTGCAAACGTTGCTGCATTGTCTGCGCAGTTTGATCGTATCATAATATTTTCAAGCAACACTTACGATTGAGTTGTCGCATTTTTTACGAAAGTATCAGTTGTTAAATAAACAGAAAACGTTCACTGATGCAAATGTGCAGTGTGCTCGATGACGTCAATGAGAGCTGCGATATATCGACACTTGATATCGCTGTTTCGATATGGATGAAATACTCCATTCAAAAAACAAAAATAATATTATATTTCTACATCAGTACGAGTTTTATACCGTTTCCACGATTTCAAGACTATTTTTCAGTTACTATCAGTTATTGTTAGAAACTGTTTTTTCTTCGATTCTTAGCATATGTCAGTTACATGAAAAACACTAGGTGGATCATGTGTAAAGTAGTAAATTGAAACTATATAAATTTAGTGTACTAAATATAACATTAACATTAGTACATTTGCAACGTGATTTTAAAGTATTATCAAAAAACTGATGTATTCAGTAAATTATAGTTGCCTTGGAATTTGTGTGCTAGGACAAAGAAAAATCATACAACTTTTAACCCTCCGTTGCATATTCCAACAGTGCACATTGTAAAACTAAAACCAGCAAATATTTTTACTTAAACTACAGTTATAAATGACTGAATATAAAGATACAGAATATATTTCTGCACCTAATATAATTTATCCCTCGGATAACTTTTTAGTAAGTGTCCCAGAAAACTCTTAGCATATTTGCACGGAGCCGTGAGTGTCAAAATTTTTCATTTTGAGGGTAAAATATGAGGCTGACAAATGAATAAATGATCCTCATGATAAGGGTCACTAGAAAAAGTGACAGATGGAACGCGAGAGAAGAGTGGAGGAAGCCGTATCTAAATCAATAAGAAAACCAGATAGAAATATGTACTCTGTCACGAGAAAGTGCGTCGTTAATTTTCTTATGGTTAACATTCTAGATGCGTTTCAGTTTTAACGAAGTTTACCTGTCAAAATTAAATTCCAAATTATTTTCGTAATTCCATAGAATGTGTCGTCGCGACCTTTCAGATTTTATTAGAATATGGATCGCCAGATTTTAAATGCTTTCGATTGAATGACAGCTTTCAGATACTGGCCTTGGTCTACATTTTGGAGTTTCAAATGTTTTCCGATTTCGTTGATAATGCAGGAAAGTCAGATATTCCTACGTTGATAGCAAGTGAACGTGAAACAATATTTTTAGAATTAGAATCTTTCTGAAAATTTACGTGAAATGTAACCTCTTGAGAGATGAATTTTAAATTGATTTTATTTGCTTTAATCGAATACACACAAACCAAAGCTGTCTTTAGAAGCTAATCGTTTACTTAGATTCATAGAACAATTATATTCAATTAAAAGTAACATAAAACCGCTGCAATTTACTGTTGGAAAGAAAGTTCACGATATTACTAGTGGTCTAACAGAAACTGTTAGTCATGCAAAGTAAATAAAAGGCATTTTAGAAAAGTACAAGGTAATTGTAACAACCTTACAATTACTCTTCATTTCCTTTCTCCTTTTAGTTGCATGTTAATTCACTTTGCATGTATAATATTGACTCGTGGAGCAAATTACCATACCTTGGTTCAGCTATCCTTGTCTAAAATACGTAGAACATTTTTTGAACACACTTTCATTCATTGTCAGTCGTGCCCAACTTCATATACATATATATATCTGTAGTACAATTGCCAAAATTGATCTCACGAGTAAAGTCTACGGATCGTTATCTTCCTGTGTAAGAAAAATCTAGGCCACGGGGTGATTTATACATTCCTCGTCTAATCGTCATTAGCTCCATAATTAGCACTGTTAAAGGCAAGAGACCGATGAAAGTATAAAGCCCTAAGTCGGTAGAGATAGTAAGAATCCAATTGAAGTTATGAACTAAACGCATAATGAGCTTGGAGGTAGCACTCCGAGACTCAAGTAAGTATTATTATATTATCATAAGCGGCTCTTCGTCGTCGACCCACGGACTCTATCGTCCAGCCTCGGTCGGAGTCACCTCCGACCCCTCGGCTAACTAATTTCATTCCGCAAGTCTTTAATTAGTATTCGTCGCGGAGCGTCCAAACTTTTTCACTAGAGGAGGGCTTGCAGACTTATCCTACCGAGACCGTTCACCCGTATTTGCATAGGCCAAATTCGCGGGGAACACTTTCTTGCTGGCCACCTTCACTACCTTAATATTCCTCGTTGGGATCCGTCTAAATTTCACATCCGGAAAAATGATTACCCGTTAATGAAATTGTGAATTTGCGTGTATGTCTGTGAGTAGAATGGGATAAGCCTTAGCTATACCTGGTGAACAATTTTTCTTGAGATTCAAAGCGTGCTAATTCCCAAAAATGTGTCTCGATGAAAAGAAAATTTAGGTACAATTTGAAATTGGAAAAATCGGATAAGAGAATCACGTGATGCTATCGAGTTGAAAATTTTGAAAATTTTATAACCTATAGTAACGATACTTATGACTAGACTTCGGACTTTATACATTTATGACGTAAAATAATATAGAAAACGTACATAAAATATATTAGGTTGTCCCGAAAGTTTCTTTCGCGAGTTGCACTCAATTATTTTATATGGTCGTGTTTATATAAATAGACAATCTAATTTCATGGATATTTATGTTGTAACAGTAATGGAGCAAAATGAATCGTGCACAATTCAGTAATGTAACATAAAACATAAAATATTGTGCATGTATTACTTATTAATGAAGCGAAAGAAACTTTTGGGACAACCTAATATATACATACAGTAAAGTCTCCTTAAATGCACAAGCTCGGGACTGGAACGGAGTTCTAGTGTAAACATGAAAGCTACTCGATTAAGGCCTATCATAGTGCTCTTTGCGCAAACAACAACCTATAACGCTAAATTGAACGGTAATGTTCATATATTTATAAAATTGTATACATAATGGTTTTATAACAAGAATCGTTCATATAAAATTTTATGTAAATCAATTAACATATAAAAAAGTTATGGTAAAGGGGTGAAGTGCCTTTAAAAATAGTGGACACGCTGAATGTAGAACGTTCAGTTTATTAAGGCCACGAAAAAAAAACGTGTTTGTACACCAAAGCATGTAATCGGATCTCGTTAACGGTACACGTAAAAGTAAACCATGGGCAGCGGTCCATTCGCCTAAGCAAATACAATAAGGCGCAATAAAAGACCGTGAATGAGTAGGTCGTATTGACTTTAGACGCGCGGAATTTTATTATAGCACGTTACATCCTCTTTTTTATATATATTTCCGCTCGTTTGCGTAGGCAGCGTTACACGGTGTCACCCGACAAACTTATTTTTACACAGTCTCCTTTCGTTCCGTCATTGATCTGTGTCATGCGTTCGCATTCATCCGTTTTATACGTTGAATAATTTTATTGTCTCCTTCGCGGACTAAATGGAGATCAGCGACGGTGACGCAGAGATAGTTGGAGCATCAGGAAAACCCAGCAATTGGGTTTCCATCATTGAAATACGGAATTTGTTAATATGTAGCGAATAGCAATATTTCGTTGTGGACTTATTGTTAGGCGTTTTGTCGTCGACAGAGCTGGCCATGGATTCAAGATTAATTTTATGGTAATTTATGAAAATAATAGTAATAAATATGATTGTATTTAATATTTCCTGTATTTTTGTTCGGAACATATTTATTTTACATATTTATTTATTTCAATTATTTCAACATTATTTCTTATTTTAATTTCAATTAAAGTTTGAGCAGGTCTGGTTTATAGTTATAGTATATGATCGTACACCGTATATTAGGGGATTCTCAACCTGTTAACTAGTTCCAGGAGTCACTCAGGAACTTCACGCAACACCAATAATGACCAATAATAACCAATAAGGAAGAAAATGTATCGATGGCGCGAAAATGACGCCACCTGTTATCACCCAACCTTCTCACCTATATTTTAATTACCCGTATAACGAATTTATCGTACCGAATATCAATATTTTTTGGTTCATTTCGTTTGAAAATAATTGAATGTACATAAATTGATAAATTTCGTTCCTCTGTGCGGAGTTGGGCGACGAATACGCGAAACTCGCGGACCTCTGTCGCAAAATGAAAATAAACATGGTTATGCCATTGGAGGATCGATGACTGGAGGGTATTTCTGTGCCGTAATAACTCTGGCGTCGTTTTGCGAAAGGAAAAAGGTTCTCGAAATCCACCTCGAGGTATCGATTAACAAACACTCGAACGAGCGAGCGTCGCCTTTGCAGAGCGCGCTTTGCGGGGCAACCGTTCGTGGTAAAACCGTTTCGAGCTTTCCTGAATGGCGCGGTGAAAGCTTTCTGTGCCGGACGAGCCAGCGAGTGCCGTAAAAGAGGCGGACTTTTCGAACTCGCCCGAGTAACGCGATCGTGCGCATCCATTTGTGAGCCGTAGAGTTTCGCCGACCTAATCGAATTCCGGTTGTGTTGGAGAAAATTCCGTATTCGTGAATGGCGGGCGCGATATTTAATTTCACCTGGCAGTTTCATATTCGCGTCGGACCATACTCGGGACATAAATATAACACCTGTGTGACGGGCCTCGCCGACGCTCGCGACTCTTCTAATTCCCTTTTGTTTCCGTTGCTGTGGATGCTTTACTCAGTTTCCCTCTCCGTGATTCTCTTTTTTATTACGAGGATCATTCAAATGTAAACTGGAATTTTTGTACACTGTAATGGGTGTAATACCTGGAATTTTTGTAGTTTAGGAATAAATGGATTTTAGGTGTTAATAATCGTAACATCGCAACAACATTTTGACGACACAATCTATCACGTTTTAACCTCTTAACCCACAATAATGTGTGACTTGTGAGATGAAATTCAGACCGAACGTAAACAGCACGAGCCAGACACGTGACCCGGAAGAGTGGACAAGCGAGTTTATACTGACTATGGCACTTGAAGTCCCAAATTAAATAATAGGGCAACGGGTAATAATCACGTATACTTTCATTTAACATCAAAATATCGGTTAAATTCTATAAAAAAAAATCCTTGAAAAACCCTTTATATCCGTTTGATCCATCTTTATCGTTGATACACTTTTCCCTTTCTAAACTTTTCTTATTTTTATTTTTACATATTTTCCTTTAAGATGTTTTGTTTCTCTAGAAGACTGTAAACTGAAGTTTACAATTGTCACTTGCTCTTTACTTGTTGAATTGCAGTTAATCTCTTTTCACAGTCATAACTAGGTTAAAGGTAAATATTTCTAATAAAAATAAAAATTATTCGCATCGCTATATTTTTGCCAACGATTTCTAAGTTTCTCCATTCTAGTTACAATAGTTCTGAATACCTAGAGCCGCCACGTTTTTTAAACGCGTTTTCAACAACTCTCTGATCGGGAAAGATTTTCCCTGAGGAAATCGTCCAGGTGTTCGAAAGAATGAAAATCTGTTAGTGACAAGTTGGATGAGCTAAAGTTTCATAATCCAGCTGGGTCAGTATTTTAAGAAGTTTTTCTAGTTATATATAGTACATCTAGTTCGCTATCCTTTGTGGCTATGATAGTTTTGCACCACAGAAATAAATGAAAACCATTATTATTTTAGAAATCAGTAATTCAAAACATATATTATGCTTTAAATATTTTTAGAATGTTCTGTTTGCTTTTGTTTTTGTTTTCTTTTTTGAAGGAATGCTGGTAATTAATTTTGAGGACCCATTATCATTTTGTCTGCGACTGTTTCAAGTAAAATCGATATGATTCAACAATTTTTCTTAGGCACGTTTTACCTTCATTTCCCAGTTACGTAAACGTTGACCTATATCACATATATCCTTATACAATCTTAAAAATTAGCTAATTAGGGGATGATCAAACCTCATTTACATGTATTAATTAAGTTTCTTTTCACTATCCCAGGCTCTCTATCGTGTCGTTTGCTTAGCGTACCAACAATCATGCACCACCGACGTACAACAAAGTTTTCAAGCAAATGTACGTGAGCACTCACCTTCGGATTTTGGTGCAGGTGGTTTGCGAGTCGCCCAATTCGTTCGAATACTTCTGCTACCGAGCCATTGTCCGTTCATGGCACCGATGGCACTTTCCGCTTCCTGAAACAATAACAGCAAAATTATATCTTGCAACTCGAGATAATTACTAATTATCAACAGCGCGATTCTGTATCGCACATGATGTGATAGTTTACAGGCGTGTTACCCTAAGACCTTAAATTCTAGCCTATTTAGAAACAATCTATAAATTATTGTTTGAAAAGGATTTCCTATCAAAGTATCCACTAATTATTAATTAGTCATATTAGTGTAATACCCGATAAAAACGAACTTCAGCAATCAAATTTCTTCTACCACTGAAAGTTTAAATTTTATGATTTAGTTTGTATTTTCCAATATATTTCTATGCAAGCATTTCCAATGGATTGGCGAAGTTTCCTGGATGAAAATTAGTTCAAACACGACCTCACTTGAAAGCATACGTATTTCTGGAGTTCAGGAGTGTTTCACCAGAAAAACTCGAAAATGCGTTAATAATAGTCTCATAATATACGTTGAATAACGTTCAAATTTTTCTTTTCATTACTGGATGAAATTTGAGCCATCCATTGCTTCCTGCTACCAATGTGAACATGTCCGAGGTGTTTTATCTCGTGACTTTGTAAATGCGCGTTACAGTATCTTTACCGACGTTTTTCGTTTGAATATTATCAAATGGTGGATCAGCGAGCAACAAGGAGTCACGAATGGTGTGTTATCTTGCATTAAAGAAGAGCCCCTGCAACTAGAATAAACAAAACGGTGAAGTATTACGACCAAAAGCTGGAAGTCGTAACTTCTGGTATATAAGATGGTAGCTGTAACCTTTATTTACAACTGCTCTGATTTGAGAAACGTAGCGCGCATGGATTGAGAAAAATGGACTATTACTGTGCTCCGTATGGAATGGGCTCAATAAATACGTGTACAATGACAAATATATACAGTATGTTTATTTATACGGCATCGCTCAAAAGTATGTGGAGACATTCTTAATTCCAATAATTAGCTGAAAAAGTTATGAAATCATTCATGAATTTCCCTAAACCTTCTGTACTCTATTTTCTACCGTGTCAAAATATATTTGACCAGTTATTCATTAAATATCTCACGTTTAATAATAAACGCTAATTATATCTTTATTTTTCATCCTCGTATCCACCACGTGTTCCCATGACTGCGTTTACAATTCTCGGAATCCTGGCGATTAATTTTTTTCTTATTCTTTATGAGTTAATACATATCGTTTCACTCAATATAATGCAGCATAAACACATCGCATATACAGAGTATCAGTATTATAGAGAAGAAGTGATTGCAAAACCGTCACGTGCCGATAGCAATAGCTCCGACGGCGCTGCAGTTTGCTCTCGAGAATGGTAATAAAACAGCCCCCTCCCCTCCGCATCCGTCTATCCATAAGTCCATTACACGATCCGTATGAAAAATAAGGGAAAATCGCAAGAGAGGGAGGTAAAAGAGACACAGCGCAGAAGCTGAGAAGAGCTAACGCAAAACGGTATTCGTACGTAAGGCGGCTGTAGAGGAGAAATGGATGTGGAATAACAGAGGGCGACATCGGTTGCGGCGCACACAGCCGCGTACCCCCGCGTAAATGCAAATGCTCGCGACAGTAGTAGTCGGACCGATGCGAAGAAGGACGGATAGGAAACCTAAAAATATTCCTGTCGCGAGGAATCCCCCGAAAAGGTTGACTGTTTGAAAAGCTCTTTGGGAGTACGTATGAAGAGGGGGTGTTTCCCTTTCCTTCAGCTAGCATTCCGGTCCCCCCCTTACCGCCATTTGCTCCATTTGGAGAACTCGTGGGCCCGCCTTTTGCCTCGTTCACCCAACTGTTACCATCCTCCGCTTTCCTCGCCATCATCGCCTCTTCTTTCCGTCTCCGGCGAACTTAGCATTGCGCCATCGGCATCGCCGTCACCTTCGACCAGCCCTCTTTCTCATCGTCCCGGTCCTTATTCCGCGTCATCCTTGCGCACCCTCGTGGGATAAAGTATTTCCGATTCGAATTTCCATTCCCGATATGATGCCGCACATTCGCGTGGTTAGCCTAGGTGGATCGGAAGACCGAATGCTCGCCTCTAAACCGATTCTAAACTACGGTCGATAAGTTGCCGTCTCCTAGCCCCCGACTCCTAACCCATGGCCGAGGAGGAATGGCTGAATCTACTTTCACAGCCCCTTCCACTTTCCGTGACCAGACCGTTTATACGACACACGGAGCCGTCCTACCGACCTCGTCGCCCAGGCCTGCCTAGTTCGAGCTGTCTAAGCACCCATCAAATCGAATTTCTTGCACGGCCAAAGACGGTATAGGCTGTTCGTGACGCCGTGCACCGACACCCGGGCTGCTTTACACGCATTACTGTGTCATGGCCCGGCAGCGACGGTAGCCAGCATCGGATTACGTGGCTTTAACAAAACTTGCGCCTCTTTACTTGGGGTCGAGACGAATAAACGCTTCTCATCGATGCGTTCCTATCGACCCACCCGCTCGCGTTCGGTGCGCGCCGAACCAACGATTGGATATTTTATGCGAATATTATGTCGACGGTGGAAAATTTTTGAATCAATAACCACGTGGAGATTAAGAATACGAAATGAATTTCTTACACCTCTCCGACGCTCTCTCCACGGGGATTTTATCGGTAGAAGGTTGTGAAAGAGTTTTTTTTTTTACAGTTTTCCTCCACTTTTTTTCATTCGATTTCGGCGGCGCACACGCTGCAGTGTTAGGCAAAATTGCGATTCATAAATAATGTTTTGTACAGTGAGACCGTCGCTTAAAGCAAATTCCTATAACGCGGCAGCGATATTGTGACTAAATAATAATAAAGGACATGAACCTTGTTCATTCATTCTCTGGATCGAATCTGTAGGTGAAGTTGATTCAATATGTGAAGACTGATACGTAATATCAAATACGCTGGCAAAACGAAGATGTTGGAACGTAAACATTTGAACGACTCGAACGATAACTAACGACAAAGATTATGGATATATTTTTAATTTTTCATAAAAATTATCATTTTTGCATTCAATTTTGTACGTATATTAATAATATATTTTCTTTAATCAATGACGTGTATACGTGACTCATTTTTTAAATAATGTAATAATATTTATATAATATAATATAATTATATGACTATATAATTTATTTTTTCATTTGAACAGCTCATAGAACACAAAAGTTCTCTAGAACGAAACGACGAAATATATCTTCGTAATCAATGTAATGAAAGCGAAAATGCCACATGTTCGACATTAATTTCGTGTCATTAATCGCAGTCGTTTCAATCATTATTAACGCAGCGACGTGGTCTTGCGGAACAAAAAGTAATAACGTTCAATTTATCGATCCGCAGTAAAGCTGTAAACAGTGAAAGCAACTATAATATCGTGCAAGGAATTCTAATACAGAATCGAATAATTTCAACGCTATTTTTCATTTAATACGCATCGATACGTAAATATTTTTGTGTAATGAAAACATCATCTGCAATTAAAAAACTGAACAAACCACTAACAAATATTAAATAATAATAACTACAAAATATTTTACTACGCTGGTTTGAGCTCGTTTGACAAAAGTTACTTTCCAAATATTTGGTTCAATCTTCCATAATATCGAAAGTAAATTGGTCTCCAGAGTGAGCGGGGTGTCGTGTTTGCATTTTTACATGTAACACAAAAGAATGCACCACTGAATGTACTTCCTGATTGCATACATTTTTTTATTAGATTACTGTGTTTATATTTGCAATAGAACAAAGCTTCCACTTGTTATTTACATAGCATTAAGTTTTCTGTTAAGTATCACCAGTGGTAAGCATACCTCTTAATCAGAAACATTGATGTATTATTGTGCTTAAACAGATTAATCAAAATAAGTTATAATCACGCAATAATTAATTCGATTTTTCTGTGTAATATAGTGACTATTATGAAATTACCTCTATTATAAAAATAACGCAGCAATCGATAAGATTTATCGATTCAGTAGTCCCAGAGATTACTCTCTACATACAAACAAATTTTACCTCTTTTTAATATTAGTATAGAACATGTATCAAACGTACACATATGTGTCAACATCCCTCAAGAAATTAAATACTCTCCCCTGTGTATACAAACATTTGCTGTGATTCTAGAAAATTGTCATTTCCCTCCCGTGTCTCCTGGGCCCTTCTTTCGATCGTGGGCCCAGGTAGCATGTACCCCCACCAAGCACTCTCATAGGCCTTGTTCAATACTCATTTAATATCGCGGTCTTGCGCAAGAGAGTCGAGGTCGGGGTAAAACGAGAATCCCGGGAATTCGCATTTCCTCGTAGATCTTAAGAGAGCCTGGATGTTGGACGCTCGGTGATCAGAACCCGCGATTTAGGTACGTGTATCCGAAGGATATAGTGGCGGGTAGGATACGGAGGCGAGAGAGAGAGAGAGAGAGCGGGGTCGGTTACCAGCGGGCGGAGGAGAAGAGGGAACTAGAGAAATTTTCGCGTGTTCTTCGAGGTTAACGGAGACACCCGGAAAATTTATACTTCGGCAATAGTAATACTGTGGGTGTGAGTCAGGTGCCGGTGGTGGTCCAGATCGATAGAACATTAAAACAGAGGGGAAACGAGAGGGTCTGTACCTTCGGGGCAGCAGCACCACCACCACCGACGAATAACCTCGCCATAAACGGAGAAACCTTCTTTTACTCAGCCGTACATCTAACTTCGTCGTGATTTACGTCGCGGATTTTGACGGGTCACGGTAAAAGTCGGTCCACTTTCCATCTCTTTCCCGAAAATTGGTGTAAAGCGTGACACGGCGTGCCCTCTTCTTTATTTAATCAACGGAAGTTCCGCGAGACGGCACGGATTCGAAAACTAACACCGCGCGGTGCCACGGAAATTTCTCGCCGACAGCCGAGGCAATAAATTTGAATATTTCCTCGAAATGGGACACCCTAGTTCCATAAGAGTTCCTAAACACGGAGACACGGAAAGTTTTAATTTCGATTGCAATTTTTAAGCCGCTCTTAACGTTATACCGGCGAATCGGGGTTCGACAGTGACGACGTTTTATTTCATGCTGGATCGTTCGTTTCGGTATAACTGTGCCGTTTCAGATTATTGCGCGCGTGTAAATCTCAAACTGAAATACGTTCCCGCGAAACTTTTCAAGTTTTTACTCGGGAACTTCTCTATTCACTGGGTCTGCACTTGATCAACTACAAACAATTCACTCGAGGCGGGGAATCGTTTTTCGTTTGTGCATTCGATTTTGAGCCAGTATTCTAGAATACAGTGTTCTACTTTCCTATTTATTCGTATTTAAAAAATGTACATAATTTATTTTTAGTGAAAGTAATAAAAATGAAATCTAATACATAGAGATTTTCCGCGTGTTTAGATAAAGCGAGACTCATAATTTATATAAGGTGTCTAAATATATTCAGCCAGTTCCATAAGTATCTGTAATAGTTTCTTGAAATAGTAATAGAATGTGTCTTGCCATAGCATCATTAAAATTATCATAAGTAAACGTTAAACGATAGTTAATAAATTATATATTCTTCAGAATGATTAAAAATTGACGTAAAATTTGATTTATCAATGACTATTGTTTCTAATATTTTGTTTCTAACTTAAGGAGATCAAATATAACTACAAAAAGAATTAGCTAATTGGAGGACGAGTAAACTACTTATTGTAGCTAAGGCTCACGTTCTAAATAAGAGTCATTATCTTAGCTACAATTTTACAGAATTGTAAAAAGTTGTGACGAATCATTCTAACAAGTAAGGGATCGAATTTTTCTATAACTTACCGCTTTTTTAACAAAGGAGACAAAGCCATATCCCTTGGACTTAAGTGTTTGTGGATCTCTGACGACTCTGCAATCTCTGTAACAAAAATATAGTAATATTCGTTAGATAGAAGCTCTTGTTACAAACTCGTGTAAAATGACAAAGTTAAATTTTAATCGAATGCCACATGCAAGTACTGGAAAATTAAGGTGAAATTTTACTTCATCGCAATAAAATTATATCGTAATCTATTAGAGATCTAAATTGCAGAAATATTTCATATGTGAAATTTATTGAATCAACTTGCATATTTTCTGATATCTATCAATAGGTGTATTAGTATAGGATTAGTATAAGGTCGAAGAGTATTATTTCTTTTTTATTTTATATTCTGTATGTGTTATTCTACCACGTGAAAATTCCTTTATCTGAACACGTTTATCCCCCAATTGGTTTACAGAACGGAAATTATACTTTACTCGACTTATAAGAAATAAAATGGTTCTTATATTTCTCCCATTGAAATTCACTTAATTTGTTACCGCGATTTAATAACGCTCGGACGAAGGGCTCAATTTATTTCACGTGCCAGCGAATTTCGAAGCGTTTGTATTCCGTCGAAAGCTGCCAATAACATTGTAAAGCGAGTTTGGGCTCGGTCGCTGGACGGGCTCAAATTCTTCACCATAATTAAGATTCCAGTAGTGCCTGGCGGACGAAATTAGGAATACTCGGGCACGGGGTGTAGCCGGTAGCCCTGAGTCGTTCTTTTTCGGCTTAAATAAAATATTCTTTCGGCCGATGGAGTCTGGCATGCGGTTCGAATGAAATTCTAGGTTATGGACCTGTTTAATTCCTCGACACGCTTCGCGGTGATCGTCGAAATTTTCGCCGGCCGCATGTTCGGGAATTCTGAGAGGTTCAGTTTTTATGGGAACGTACGCTATGCGCTTTGGCTAGATGAGCAATAAAAACATACATCGATGTTCATAATACCTTTTATGGATAACATTCCGGTATTCGCCTTTACGCGAAAGAATTTAGAGCGTGAAGATATATCCTTGAGATTATACGGACCGAAGCACTTAAAATCGGTTACCTGTGTAACTTTTGGCGATAAAAAAAAGTGTTTCGCCCGATGTTGGCCGGCTTTTAGGAAGGAGCATGATTTGATGGCAGTAGTTTTATTGTTGGCGTAGTTTTAAAGGAGATGGGAAGATAAATTTCCCCTTAAGAGGGTACACGCTGTTGCCATAGACGAATTTCAAGATTCTTTCTTTATTTTACTACGCAAGTATTGAACTTATTATACAATTTTGTTTAATAAGATACATTTAGAAATGAGTGAGCGAAGAAGCACAGTAATATCAAGAAACAGAAACTGAAGGTGACGTTATAATTCTATCAAGGGCGCCACAGAGAATTTTCCAAATAAAACGAAGTTAGGAATACTTTGCGCCGATTAAGCGCGACAAGATGGGAAGGTCTCATCCATTTTATTCCCACTTTTGTTAAAAATTCTGAACAAGAACATTCGAAACAAGAGTGGACGGTCGCTAATTGCTTCTTTCCATCCTCATAATTTGTACGATACTTCAAGAAAAGAGGGCGAAAAAAGGTAATAACTTTCGGTAAATAAAAAACCGAAGGAGAAAGTGCACGGACATTAGTTGCGCTGAAGGTATAAAGGATTTAATAGTATAAGAAATCCATCAAGTTCGTTGTAAATGCATTAAAATGATTAAAGAGGTGGTGGTTTTCCACGTTATTTTTATCTTCGTTACAGCCTTCCGTGTCGCTTCCTCGAAATGAAAGGACCTGGCCCTTTCCGTAGGCGAGCAATCATTAGACACGTAAAGCGTGGAACATTTATCGTGACTTAACTTATTATGCTTAAAAGGCTTGGCGAAGAATATTTTCCATAACGAGAATGAATGACATTAAACAAAGAAGCAGTTTATAACGGGGACACAAGCGAGAAGCAGAACAAAAAAATCAGACAAATACCTTGGTTTAAAGCTTTTACACGTGCTTGATTTCCATCGCGTCAGATCGGTTGTAAAAACCGAAATAATTCGAATAACCTCTGCGAAATTCTAACGGCATGTTTGTAAATATGTTTACATTCGAAAAATGAAAAAAAAAAATAATTAATTGTATGAAAGTGTCACAGTAGAACGACTCGTTAAAGGAGGAATTTTAACATACAATTAAGAGAAACTGAGTTATCACCACCACAGTTTATGTTCCTTCGGCTCGAGCGACCTGTCGACTCAAACAGCCAGCAGCTGTAAAATTAAAAACCTGCTGGTCGAGTTTCAAAGCAATGCCGCAAGCGTATTCTAATACTAATGCAAACTAATAACTTTCATACAGGACCGTGACAAGGCAGGAGCACAAGAAGTACGGACACCTGGCTGTCATGTTATGAGAGCATACACTGACGTCATTAAAAGTTTCAAAATTAAATTAAATATTTAAAAAATGTACGTATTACTTTTGTATATAATAATGTTATTTAAGGTTTGTAATTCGTATTATAATTACGTTATAATAATATTATTTTCTCAAATTGTCTGATGATGCATGTATACATGGTGATTCCTTTATATCCATATATCCCCTTATACTAATTCATATTTAACCTTATGATAATACTCTTATTTCACCACAATGGAAAATATATACGATGGAATATATAAAATTGAAATATCTCCTAAACGATTAGTTTTTCGACATACATTAGGTCAGTACTTTTTTATAAAGTATGTCTAGCTACTACTACTCATACTATTTAAAAAAAAACAAAGTTGACCTTCGTATATCCTTCACACGTCCACCTACGGAAAAACTAATAACACCTGAAAAATTTTTCGCTACATGCCACAATACCGAAGTTATCAACATGTCAAAATCGGCTTAGACATCCTGTATGATAAGAAGAGTCCAGAAGTATTCGCGCCTGTTAATCATTACTCGCAGCTTCTTTAGTAAATTTCTAAGCACGCCATTAGGCGCGCATTAGTTCATCTCAAACATTTCTTAAGAACTGCAATACAAACGAAATAACGAAGCTTCCTTCGAGGGTTCCACGGTGGTTCCCGAATCGCGCCATTGTTTTCCGCGACTTTTCAGTGAACGCCGGCGAATGTCACAGTATACCAGCATGAGTAATAGTCAATATAAGTTAGATGTAGAGCACGCCAGTCGCATATGTCGTTGCCCACACTTCAAGTCTCCCACCCTGCGTTCTTCCGTATTCGATATAGCCACGAGTGCCCCCTCGTCCCCCGCTTCACGTTCTCATTGCGCGTTTTATCCACCATCCCCCGCCGTCCGGCGTTCTCTTTCGCTTCCCTCTTTTCGTGTGCGCTCTCCACGACGAACGAAACAATCGCCGTCCCGTGGATTTACGTTTTCACTGGTAAAAATCGTAAATTAATGCACGGTTATTGACGCGATAAATCTCGAAATTTAATTCAAGTTCCATCGAGAGCTGTCCGGCCGACACCCTCTCCCTTCCTTTTTTGGTCAGTCATATAGCCGCGACAATGGCCGAGCTTCGTACCGTGAACGACAAAGCCCAGATAGGATAAAGAGTTAGTTTTGGATTTATTGCCTCGGCGGGCCGGCCGAACTGGACGTACGTCAGAATGGAAACGCGGGTCGAAGTCGATGATTCAAATTCCACATCGTAGACACCGCGTCCGGTCGAACGAAAGCTATGCATGTCTTTCACCCTATCAATTCCAAAGTTTTTATTCTGCATAGCTGTCGCACCGCTCGTCGCGTCGAGTTTTATTTATTGGCCTGAGCTCGTTCGCGTTTTAAACCTAAACGTCCGCGAAAAGAAAATTATCCCTTCTGAATGGCGGTTCTATCGGTACGACGTTTTATAAAACGGCTGTTTGCTTGAATAATTGATGTATACGTTTACATACAGCAATAAAAATATCCAAGTAATTAAAAAATATTTGACTATGGAAAATAACAGAAGTATCACGTTTCAAAGCAATTCTGTATTGGATCGCGTAGTTAATTTGTTGTATTGAACGTTTCATTTACCTGCGTAAGTAACAGTTCAACTAAATTACATGATTTCATACGTTTTATTCATTAAAATAACGATTTCCGTTTCTCGTTTAGAATTATTTTCAAAACAAACATGAAAGACGCTTTTCTTTCGCTAAAACATTTAAATGTTTCAGTCAATAAAAATACTATACACGTATGTGTGTATGCGTAACAAAGATTTTTGAAACAATCTATTTTTAAAATCGTGTCAAACGTATAATCCTCGCAAAAATAGAGTCAATTCTTTTTTGTTTGATTCGGGTTAAATCGAATTCGTGTAAAAAAGCAATGGAGTGAAGTAAATGCTTGTCTTTTTTTACATATATATAAAAAAGAAAAGTTAGATTGAAAACGGGATCTAGTTTTCTCTAAAAAAAAGTTGTGGACCGATACAATCTTGTCCTCTTTTTATCAGCGAACCGTGTTCCTAACCCGCAAAACTTTTACGCGTTAACTGTCATCCCTTCATCCTTTCCATCCCCCTGTTAGTAATCTGTGGCAACCTAGATGCTATAGAAGCCGTTTTTCTCGTCGTTATCGGCGGATAACTCAAACTCATTAATTACCGCCAATAGAAAGAAAGATGCGTCAGCGCGAAAATCTTTGAAGCACGAAATCCGCGTCCTTATCATAGTACAGGTACGACGGGAACTAAACGCGAACCGCAGAATGTCTTCGAAAGAGTGAAAGCGTGAAGGATGTCGCGGCATATGAAAGCTCGTTGGATGAGTTTAATCAATCTGCTCTCTAATAACTCGGGCAACGCTCAACGCTATGCTCCTGTGGTCCCATCGTCATCGCTCATCTTGGATTTATCGTCTCTACATTTTTGAGACATTGGACCATCCGCATCATTGGTGCACGACCGTTTCTGACAAAGAAAATAAAATACAGTTTTATGCAGGCCAAGTTACGAATAAGGTCAAATGTAAGATAGGAATATATTAAAAAAACAAAGTCCCGGTGCTTTCTATTGGGAAATGGTAGTTGCGAAACGTAAACCTTTTATGTCCCCAAACAAGAGAAGATGGGCTTGCACCATTCTCGTAATGACCGACCAATATAAGCCCTCTAATAATATAAGATGGCGTACAGCGTTGGATCGACGAGTTCGCGAAGAATGAGGGACGTTCGATATCTCGGTAGTTCTTGAATCAAGTCATCGGGCGAACTAGACGGCGCGCGGCGGAGTTATCGCGCTGTCGGTAGAAACCATTCCGGTATCGGATGAAAACGAAAGGAAGTGCGGGCAGGGGGCGGAAGTGGAAGGGGGAAGTTTGCTTACTTTTCACTAAGTGCACTCAATGCCGAACGCGCGAACTAATTGTCGGTAGGATAGGTTGGCCCCAGTAATGGCGGGGTTGGGCAGAGGTGGATAGGGTTGGGACAAAGTCGTGTGCTCGCCTGCTACCCAGGGACTCTCGAAGATTCTAAAGTGGGCTTCGATTTCGAGATCGCGATAAATGAAACGGGTTGTCGTGGAAACGTTCCCGTTCTACCGTCTCCGTCGAGCCATTCGTATTTTTGTCCTTGTAAACCGCTTATTAATGTCCCCGACGGTACGACACGACCGCGCTGATTGCGAATACTTCCTTCTTTTTTCTGTTCCTTTTTTTTTAAAGCTATTTCTCACGAAATTCGTCGGGGTTATACTTGGCCGAATAGCAGCCGGTAACGTCGATCGAAACCAGAACCTCGCGGGATTGATTTATGGTGCTTATGAAATTTCATACGTCGTGATGCGAATAATCTCAATCAGGGCACACGCGTGACTAAAATGACCTAACATGAATTATTTGAGATTCTCCTATGCGGGCGCGCATCTACACCGAGTCACGAATGTATTCCTAACCGTTGAACTTTTCATTCCAAACGATTCGCGCTTTGTAGAGGATACGATAAAAAAGTTATTGGCATCGCGTTACCTGCTCCTCGAAATCAAATAACTCTTGTTCGATAAGTAAGCGAATTATTCAGGTGGCCTGTTTTAAATGCCTCGCCCTGTATATGATGTAGAGGAATACGAAGGAATACGAGGGAAATTTGACGAAAATAGAATCTCAATTGTCTGAACTAATTACGGCTCGCTGTGTACGAATGATTGAGCAATTGTGTTTGCATCCCAAGAAAGATCGTTTTTTGCAGAACTCCGCATGGAATCAAAATGGAACACTTGAAACAAAGATCTCGTAAGTTTTATTATTCTTCCTTTTCATTTCTCGATTTTCTTCAGCTGCCAATTATCATATTCTCTTTAATGAAATCACATCAATGGAATTACTTTCCATTTGAGTTTCAAACCCTCTCGATTCTGTTTTTCAAGGTTTTTATATGTTAGGATACGTGGAAATATTATGAGATTTGTAATGCACATTTTAATGAAATTATTGTGAAAATACTTATTGCTCTGCCATAAGACGAAATAGATCACAAATGTGATCTATTAAATAAACATCTGCAATGATTATTATTAGATCATAGTAAACTTCGCTCATGAGATTGAACATAATAGAATAGAAAATATTGCTTTCAAAAGTCTACTTGGACAAAGTGATACATTAATGTATATAAGGACATTTTATTGAATATCATTTATTATTATATATCAAGGTTCAAAGTTTCAAAGTTTCAAAGACGCTAATCTCAATAATCTCATCATTTTTTACTCACTATCATTTTCCAATATCTTACATTTGTCTCATTAGAATTTCTAAAGCATAATGTAGTGCGCAAAGCTGTGAGCATTTTCTTCATCTTGTTCAGTTCATCATTGTATTTTATTCCACCGCTTTTGTCTCTAACAGTAATTTATTCCACGGGTCTAAGCACATGACTTTGCGAAGTAATGGCGCCTCTTTAACCCTTTGACTGCGACCCTTTGAGGACGTATATCCGTCCTCGAAAATTAAGCTCAGAGAAATTTCTAAATTCGTCAAATCAATTTCATATAGAGACTGATAGGATAAAACTTTCTCGTATTTACAATTTATTCATCTGTCGAATTTCAAAACTAAAAATTATAAACATAAAAGTCCTTTTTACCGAAATTTAACTATATTTTAAAATAGAAATCGTTGTAAGTGCACTTGACACGTGTACTTTGTAAATTTCGCACTGCAAATTTTTGAAAAACTTCTTCGAACATTAAGGAACAATTATCTCACTGAAAGTTGTTTCGAATGCGAACTTCCCTCGATACTTTCTAACGGTGAAAATGTAAAGCATCGTTAGCTGACAATTACTCATTTGCAATTAAACATCAGTAAACAGTAATGGTATATTAATAACAAGAATAAAGCTAAATAAAATTAGTTAATGTTGTTCTCATGAAAAATTAATGTTAATGTATTTTATATAATAAGACGACGCGTAATCGTCGTTCCAAAGTAATATCACGAGCAGGTAATAGCCTGCTGACTGCGGGTTCCGCGAGTAGTATAATGCACTATTACATAATTACTGTGCAACCCCCAGCAGTTTGGAGTGGTTCGTCTTATTTAACTTCTCGGTAAATGTAATTATTCTATTTACTTTAGAGGCAAATACAACACCGAGCTTTGCGTCGAATAATTTGCCTTTCAGTCCTTTTTAAATTTGACTTCTCGAGCAGTTGGAGATGTCTTTAGATTAAGGAACCAGGGTAAATGAGACTGATTATCGCAAGATTGTTTTGCCCTCAACGACGAAAATGTTTCGAACCTGGCAGCAAGATAAATTTGCGCCGTAGAATTTGTGAACGCCATTACCATTTGGATCCCATCTTATGGTATTATATCTAGTATGTACAATACTTAAATGGAAATTTATTCCCATATGTCTTGAATAAAATTTATTCGAATAACGTCCAACTCAGATGATAACCACGTAACTATGATAGACGAACACAAGTGTAAATGAAAATAGAATTGAAACTAAAATCACGACGCAACTTTGAATAGGAACGAACGAAAGTCGTTTGAAAATTTCTATTGTCTACGGTAGTTATATGCGAGAATACAGCGTCAAATATTGTTCGTACAATAGTCGAGCGGATAAACATCGTCCATTGATAATGTCTCGCACGTAATCAAATTAATGTAAAACAATCAAACGTTGAACGATACTCGACTCGCAGTCAATAACGTGGTGCGGTGGCATTGTAGAAACGCGGCATCCTCGCCGACCATTATATGCCCCCTTTTTATCCCTGTTCACTGATTTACCTTTCGCCCCTATCATCCTCATCCCCCTTTCGTCGTTCACCTCTATAACGAAAGGGTTAACCGGGTATAGCGTAAGCGAGATTATTGCCTAGATAACTGGAAAATTAACTGCAAAATGCGCTGTTTTAGTCCCAGCTAACGGGGTTATGATAATTTTAATAACATATTTATTGCTCCCCGACTGTCCACGGCGGAGTGCACAAAAGGCTACACGGGCAATTCGTAGGCGAGGTCCGATAACGCGCTGCTGATTACGCTCGCGCTATTTTGCGAACTTCGTCGGCGCCGAATTCGTTCGGGCGACAAGCCAAGTATCGGGAATTTATGGGCTTCCTCTGCACCGGTGCGTGATATGCGTATAATGTTTACGATATTACGCGACTCGCATTGTCGTTTCTCTAATTTGTTCGCTTTTAATCGCGGATAATAGCTATTCAGGGGAATTAAGGAACGTAATGGTTTCATTTTTTCTTTTGATACTACATTTCATGGAAAATAAATGGTACGAGTTTAAAAAAAACTGACTAACATGTTTTGGAAACATGGAAAAGAATGCTGATTACATATTTCTAAAACACTTAAAGCTACGTCCCCCCCCCCTCCGTCCCTCCCTCCATTGGTATACTCGAATCTGTGTCTTAATTGGTTCCAACTAATTAGAACAAAGTAAGATTGACGGAAAGGAGATAATGCTTACGAACGCTAACGCCAGTAGAATTAGCGAGTAATAGTCAGACATAATATAGGCGAGTAATAAATCGTGTACTTGACATTGGTTATTCAAAATTGATTTGCTTGAGGATTACGTCTTGCATAACAACATTTTTTGTATGTTTTAAAATAATGTACATTTTATGTTTAACTTACAATAAAACAACAAAATTTAATCGATACGTTCCATCAGGCCCCAAGTAGAAGGAATAAAGTTTGATAGTATTATAAACACACAAAGGATTGAAAGTGCCATAATACTTCGAAAATGTACACCAATTAGCTTCATTCGATCTATCAATTGCATAGAATTATTGGCAAGATTGTTTACATATAAAATGTTTTCCAAAAGAGTTTTTAGAATTTTACTTTTCAATCAAACATAAGTGGTACAAAATATATTTGATTCTTCTTTTTGAAGTAAGAGTAGGGATGATTACAATTGAACGTGAAAGGTGACGTCATTACAATAGCCATCGTGACCACGCCGCATATTTTGTTAATAAACGTCCCGAAGCCCCTTTTGGAATACCTTTTACAATGGTGATCTCAATTCCATTTCAACAGTGTTTGCACATTCAGTTTGCAAGCATTTTATCACCTTTGCAAGAGGCAGATCCGGAAACCGAAATGGGTGTATGGATGTGTGTCATGCGAGTTAGCGATGGGTTTTACTGACGCTCGTTTTACGAACGTATCGCTATCAACGGGTGACGTACGCGTTGTAACGACAGCAGTATTCTACACGCTGTCGAATTGCCAACACTCGAAAAAGGCTATTAGCCGGTGTAGTACCTTTGTTTTGAGTCGTGGAAAGAACGTCTATTTTCTCTTTCTCCATCTCCCTTTCCTCGTGTCATTCTATTTTGAGCCACTTCGCGATTTTCTGCCTGGTAACTGCAATGCTGTTTTATGACATTTAAACGACGTCCGCCCGATTAGATCAAGATGTAACCTGATACCCCTAGCTGTTAAACGGTGAAATTATCTGATTACCGAACGCGTTATCGTGCTGTGTAATTTTCGTATTCCCCCCTCGCCCTTCGTTCGGAGAACATTGTTTGTTCGCATTTCGGTTACAGCGTTGTTGAAGGGAACGAGGATTATATTATTTCAGTTTCAAGTTACACGCACAACGAATGTGTTGCACCTTATATGTGTACATTCCAGTCTATAAATATGTAGGCGTTTACTATCTTCAATATATAACTAATATACACGGTAAATTATTACTATGAAATTTGTTGTTGTTAAATTCTATTTCGTATGTCCATTTAGTGACGTATAATGATACTAAAGTTCTAAGTATAAGATTATTTAAGTAGAAATCGGAAGAAGGATCGATACCTGAAAAACATTTATGTATGGTGTGGTACTAAATAATAAATGGAATTATATTAATTCGGATACAATAAAGGAATTAGTAGGGACATAATTTTCTTGATCTCTTTTATAATAACTAATATATTATTTTATTAAAAATTTTAAAAAAATTCCTGTATATTATCGAAACATAAGTAACTTACAATTAGTATATGAAGTTACACAAATTGTTCTATTTGTATTTAGGTTTCAAACATTATCTATTTTT
This sequence comes from Hylaeus volcanicus, assembly GCF_026283585.1. Lineage (NCBI taxonomy): Eukaryota > Metazoa > Arthropoda > Insecta > Hymenoptera > Colletidae > Hylaeus > Hylaeus volcanicus. Next base: position 22,042,267 of record NC_071976.1, read on the forward strand.
CCAGTCGGAAACATTACCTGAGGAAACTATTTCAATGATCGTTTAATCATTCAAAGATAAGTGGAGAAAGTTGTTTGTAAAATAGTTAAAATAGTATAATAGTTACGTATTAGTTATTACATCTCGCGCTTTATCGAGTAGTTGGAAAGTAGAGCTCGTTATTTCTTTGAAGACGTTGTGGTAGCTTTCTGTGTAGGTAAAACAAGTTACCAGGACGAGTTAACGACGAATCGGGCACTGTTCGAGGAAGTTTGCATCTATCGAGGTGCGGTTGATGGTCCATGCACATGAACTTACAATCTCCTTTCTTGAGGTTAACTTCGGGAAGAGCCAAAATAACGAAGGTTTAAGATGCTGAACACAAGGGTAGAGACTGTAGCTTGTCTCTCTGTATGGCTTCGTTAAGAGGATTAAACGGCTTTGAAGTTACGTCATCTGAAATTGTGCTAGATCGAGCGAGAAGGCGTTCCAGTGAATCGAGAACCTTTTCTGAAATTAACAATCGGAGGGGATTTTAAAACGGGAGCTTTAAAAAGACAAGCTAATCGTTTAATAAGTTGGCAGACGATATATTAGTATTTGACTTTACTGTCCATACTGTTTTTAATTTCTAATAACACTTGTAATTACTTGTCAATTTATTCAATGATTATATTGTTAACTACTTCCTGCGAATAGGATATTATTTCACTTCAATCGATTATTTAGGTATACGTGCGTTTATTCGATGGATTCACAAACCTTTGCGTCCTATTTGAAGAGGAATTTGGCGAGTTCCCTAAAGAAGGCACAGTAGCAAAGGAAATCAATTGAAGCACGAAAATAAAAAGGTAGGTCGACTTTATGAAGCAGAAAAGTTTCAAAGTCTTACAAATATTTGCGGAATAAAAGAGCTTGAAACTTTTTTATTTGTTCATTTTGCAAATTTCAAAATTTCCAGGCTAACATCTGGATCAACCGAACGATTCGGATCTTAGGATATCCGCATATCCATGAACACGAAACAACTTTTGCATAGGGAGTTAGCGTATCGTACTTATCCGATAATCTTTATTTAAACATAATATTATAAAATAGCTTGAGTCATGTAATAAACGTTTGTGCGATACGTTTACAAGACTATAATATTTATATTAAGCGAATCGGTCAAGAATATAATGTTAAGAATATAAATGAAAAATCGACTTACTAATGTTAATTCATTTAAAAAGATGTAAGCATTAATTATTGTTTATATAGGTATTCAAAAACTGTTTGTGAGATTTATCTGGAACTTCCACTGCCTTTGTTCAATCTAAATGAAGTTTTGTTTTAGTTGCCCTTTATGTTTCGATAAACAATATAGGCTATTTAATTTGAAGACACACTAATTATATACACTAATAATATATATTATAAAATTAGCTTACTTCTCTGTCTTTCTTTCTTTATGCGAAAATTGATGTTAATAACAATAAGGTAGTTTATAATTATCTCACGTTTACAGCTGCACAGGCTGGAATGGGAAAATTCGTGTATGTATTGTACACGAGTTATACGGTATATTCGTAAATCCACATTCATTGAATGCCTTTACCGACTCGTAGTATCGAACGACATTTCAGTGGCTACGCGTTCGTGAAAAACGCTTGGCGTGTGTAACGTATTCGCTCGAAATTCCTTTAGAATACTTTATTCGGGATCAGAAACAAGAGCGCGCCACGAGAAGACTCGAGGAGTAAGATACAACGAGAAACAGGGAGTACAGAACGCGGTATTGCAACCGCATCCCACGCGGGATAGAAGTTTGCCCGCGGCTTGGAATGCATTTATTCGAATCTTGATGCAAGAATTTATTCCGCTCGCTCGTTCAGCAGCACGAACCGCCATATTCGGCTCTTATACGTATTTGGCGACACACTTCTCCGTGTAATCTGCGAACAGCAACGCACACCAACACGAGCCCTTCATAATTTGTTACAGTGCGATTTAACGGGTCATTGCAGCGTAAAATAGCATTTCTTCTCTCTTAAAAATAAACACGAATACCACCGCTTGCCAACGTCAACGTGGGCGTTATTTATTACGACACTTTGACAGTATTCTTAAGGGATTATAGTCTAGACTCTAGACTAGAGCTTTTAAAAAATCAGTTTTGTTGGCATTTTCTAAAAATGTATATTAACGAAGGAAGGGTAGCTGCAGTCGAAAATATATAAAATATCAATAATAAACTACACGTTACACTCTTTTGAGGATGTGACGCGCTTTTCTTTAGATGTCAATTCATCATCTGTAACCGTGAAAATTCTAAATCCCTAAACATCCGCAGTCTACTTATGATAAACAAGAGTCCTTTACTTCAATGAGTTATATTTTACTTCAAGTACGTTGTATGATTCCTATTACATCATGTCTAAAACGTACCATGTCTTTGCGTGCCACGCTAAATATTCAAACTCGTTGAGCCCTCGGTGCCACTTAAGTGTTCCCTCTGTTTGCGTGAAAGATCAACGTTTAGTGATCGTTGGTCAGGATAATAAATGTCGGTTCGATTGGAATACGTGCACGTCACGAGTGTAGGAGCCGATTTCGTTCGGTGGACCAATCAGTCGGGCCGCGCCTGATTTAATGCGTTATTTTATTAGAAATCTATAAAGCTATCCAGATTACGCGGGAAAGGTTTATGGCCTGCCGCCAACCCACCAGATTCGCCCACCGTCGCCTCTTTCCACTTCGACCTGAACCGTTTTCGACATCCAACCTACCACTGCCAACCAACCCTCCTCACGATCCGCCCCCTCCTTCCACTGAAACCACCACTGACCGGTTTGGGGCGTCAGCTACCCTTCCTTCGGGTCCACCAGCTAATGTGTCTCCTCTTCCAACGTACCAGAAGAGAAAAGACTGGCCGCCCGAGTCAGCGAATTAATTTATGCGCGATTTCTTTTTATTTCGGCCGAATCACACGGACCGACAATTCCCGCTCGAAATAGGCGGCACCACGACACTGTAAGGATTCACGTCGGGGAAGCAACTGCTGGAATTTGAGATCTCCTCTCAGTGGTGAGTAATTACGATAAATGATAATTGTGATAAATTGGAATATCATAGTCTGAAGAAGTTTCGGTACTTTTCATGGAATGGAAGGGCTAATTTAAAATTGAACTGGTGTGTTTGTTAAAGGAACCATGTGTCTTAATTCCAATGCAAACACACCAGTTCAATTTTAAATTAGCCCTTCCATTCCATGAAAAGTACCGAAACTTCGAAGTTAAAAAGTTGACTGTTAAAGGAACCATGTGTCTTAATTCCAATGCAGTCAACTCTTTAACTGTACCATTTATAAATCAAGAAAATATTTTTATTTGGATTTTTAAGATGATTTCGTACATGGAACCAAGAACGTTTAATAATAAATGCTTGCCGAAATCCTAGAAAAAGATGCAATTCATCGAAAAATTCCATTGATGCTTACATTTACGTGTTTGGATCGTTTGTATCCAAATGGCGAACGTTCGTTCGAGAATCTTGGGATCCAAGCTGAATGGCTGATCGTTCTTTGTTCAACTCGGAATTTCACATGAAATTCAGTTTTCCCGAAGTGGATCTGAAAGTATGGCGATGAAATCCGAAAAGGAAACGCAACTTCGAAAGTTCGCCGGAAGGAGAAAAATTTTCCGCTTCCACTTTTTACGGCCACCGTAAAGTATATTTTAGGAAACGATTGCCGCGGACGCTAGATTTCTCGCCCCAGGAAATTGGATTTCGTGGCTTTTTCTTGGACCATGAATTTTTTTCAATGTATAACCGTTGATATAATTGGACATATAATGCATCGCTGTTGCGACAATAAAATCACCCGAGCTATAAACGTGTTTTATTTCCTTTCTCTTCTTCCCCACTGAAAAATTATGGACAAGTCAATAACGCAAAAACGGTAAATACTTCCACGGAATTCACACAGAATTTTCTAACAGTTTTGTGAGAGTATTTATTGAAATGATCTCTTATGAAAATATGTAATTGAAATTTATCATGCAAAGTTATATTGGTAAGAAAAACATTTAGAATGTAACAATAACGATTACAGTAGCATTTTTGATATACTATAAGAAGGACGTGTACAAAGTACTGCAAGAGGCGAGGTTAAGCTTTGCTATTACTAAATCAACCTCGCAATGGCATCCAGAGAAAGAGAAAAAATGGGAATGGAAGAGAAATGAAAGTTGTGGGTGTTGAAGATTACTGAATATCCATGAAAAATTTGGTTAAAGTAAAAGAGATGCTTCAGGGGCGAGGGTTTATCCGATTATTTAAAGGAAGGGAGAGTGGGTAGTGCGAGAATGTGATCAGGTAAGAGATTGAAATAGTGTGTTGCAACGAATGAAAAGGAACCAAAAAATTTGGCGATTCGCAAGATAAGAATGGTCAACTGAGACTCAATTTACGCGCTATATTTAAAAATAAAATTCAAAAAAGAAATGTATTATGGACTCTATGCAGTAAAAAATAGAGCTGTGGGATAATAATTTCAACAGTTGTCGATATTTTCTGATAGCAGTTTGTTCATTTAAGTGTATAGTCGTCAAACAAACGGTGATGTATGTGCCCAGAAAATCCATTTAGATTCCTGACTTTCTGCATTTAAAAATGCTTGCTATAATTCCACGATGTGGTGCCGGCTGGTCGGATGTATTGATTTTTATGAGGGAAACGAAGAGAATGTGGTGAAGTCGCGACAGCGGCGGGCAATTGGTAAAACCGTGAGGGCATTTGTTAATATTGCAATATTGATTATTTTTAATGAGGATGCTGCAAAGCGACCCACCGATTGAATAGTGCTTCTCCTCCGCTATGATTAGAGACACCACCGAAGCGTTTCTTTCTGTGAAGATTACTCTCACACGAGCTTTCCACGATTCTCGAGTATCGTATGCCGAAATCTTCAGATAAGTAAACGAGTCTGTCGACGGTTTCCATTTCCACTGTGCCGCCCGAAAACCCAATAAATAAAAATGAATTTGGTAATATCAGATATCCATTTCAATCGACAGATACATCTTACTAAAATATTGTATACATAGCTTCAATGAATATTATGAAACAATTAGCAATCTAAGCAATTATGTAAGGTCGAATGTTAAATGTTTGAATCCTCACTTTGGATTCTTTTCGGTAATTATTATTAACTTCACTTTGACTCGAATTGAATCTACATACCAGACAATTTTGGATAACTAAGCAAAGTGTGTCGAAATATTTCAAGTTTTTTATTTCACTCTGAAATGGTTGGAAGTTAAAAGGAATTTAAAATGTAATGTGTGTGTTGAGTAATGTAAAAAAATCTAATTGAATTTCACCGATTGTAGATTAACTTTTGCATCGAAATTAAAAAAACTTTCAGACAATTAATAGTGTGCCAATAGTATGCGATATATGTGCAATTACGATATATATGTTTTATGAAGATTCTTTTCAAAATTTCCAAACTCAATAGAAATGAGACAAATTTTATGTGTCTATAACTATGTAAAAAATTATTAAAAATGAACAAGAAAATAATTGTTTATTAGTTTAACATGTCTAATATTATATATAAAAACAAAACTCTTTTTATTTTTTATGTACGATAGCAGCCCTAAAGTTGATCCTTAATTTCATGCGTCAAATTCATCATTGTAGTTACGTTCTCATGTTTCGAAACAACCACATGTTATGTCAAATATAAATGGGAAAATTCATAAATATTTTTGGTGTCTGTTCTCTCCGCTGAACGAGCACATTTTTCCCAAAAATAAAAATTTAAATTTCCAAACGAAAGGCCAACAACGAAACTGGACCAACAATTTATCCTTAGTCAGAACTTTTTGACGAAACTTTCATCATTACCGTTCAAAAGTGTGCGCCAAATTTCCTCGTAGCTTTATACATCACGATCGATAAGATATGTATTTGCCGTCACACTCGAACCGTATGGACAAAACTTCAAAGTATTCGCGTTTCAACATTTTACGTCAAAATCGCGTCATACGTATTCACGTTTTGCAATGATTGTGAGCCCAGTTTGTTATTTCTATGCAAAATTTATTTTCTCTTTTATCCTTCGGATCGAGTAAACATCACCGGCGCAACCGTTTCAGAATGAAAACATTTGAGCGAGCAAATTAGTTTCTGTTGAAAATACTGCATACGAACGATATTTCATGTTATTTAAAATGCAAGCAGGCCTTTTTTAGGTTAGGGCCTTTGATTTCATTAATTTTTATCCACATTTATTTTGATATGTTTCAATATAATATAGTTTCATTACGTTAATACATTTTGTAATTTGCACACAACAATCATAAATTAAATCTATCACACATCATTTCTTATAGTAATAGGAAATTGTTTCCTTATAAATCATACAAGCTGATCAAACATTAAAATACATTTAAACGCAATAATTCAATTGTTGTTGTTACAAAGTGTCATATTCGGTATAATTCTTACTTTCATTCTAATGTTTACATGTTCTTTTCCTGAGAATATTCATGCGATGAACACTCTGGGATCATTTGTCATGCGCCGTCAAAACCATTATCTCTTTTTAGACGCGACTTTCCCAAGGAACACCATCCACGAGACTAACGATTTTTTGGTTGTGAGAATACGTGTATTCTAAAATCTCCAGACCATCGAGCCTGCTGCTTGAACGCAGTCTATTCATTCCAGCTGCGCGATTGTTTTGCAGTTTTAATATCCAAGATGGTGAATGCAGTGGAAATAGTAGTGAAAGAAGACACGCGAAAGGGAGACTGGTCGCATTTTAATTTCTCCTATATCAGCACGGTCTGCATAGATGTAAATATAGGTACAGAACCGCTCATAAGTATTCGAACGATATAGGTTTAAAACTTCACTCTGTCTTTGGAACCCACAGAATTGTTTTACGCTTGTTATTTTACTAGTAACTCGAAAATATGCAAAACCGTTTTCTTAGGGTAAGAGAAGCTAAAAGTTGGTTAGAAATGATTGGAAACAAGGTTGAACAATTATAATATACAGGATGGGCCAATGTCGGTCGCTTTTAATATTTCTGAAAAAGCATTGATCTTCGGTAGCTAGAAATCTAATAGTTAACGAATGGTATCGCTTCTATACTGAAAAATTTACTTGTAATCGAAATACAATCTGTCGCATTGTCAGGTGGGACGAAGTGAACAAGTTACCTGGACCTCCCTGTATATCCGTCATAACCGAAGCCGAGCTTTAGATCTCTATCACAGTCCGATCGGAGAATATTGAATACGAATTTCGTTCAGTTCAGTTACGCCGAATTCGTCTTCCTCGTCTCCTTCCTTGCGCAGCGAGCAAGAAAATATAATAGAAGTTCGCAGGCAGCGATAAATTAAGATAAGGAAATTTTACGAAGGAATTCGAAAGGTACGTGAAGTATTTAAATAGAACCTCAGCTATTGAATTGATTTTATAGAAATAGATATGCACTGAGTTTCTTATGAATTTCTTACGTACTGTCGCGTCGGTGCATGATTAAGTGCACTTATCATTTTCTAATTTCGGTATCGTAGAAAACAATAAGAAATAATTATAACAAAAATAGAATGAGGATGCATTAAAAATCGTCAGCATAATAAGAATAAAACTTGGTTATTCAAATGTATTACGAAGGTCATTCAGAAAGTAAGTTTAACGGTCTAATTACGCTGTGAAAGAGTGGTCGAAACACAAAAACAAGGTCATTTTTTAAATTTTCGTATAAACATTTTAACATTTCGTATAACGAGTAACAAGCTTTTGAATTCCTAAGGCGTAATGACTTTCGTTCACTTTGCGTCCGCTGGTCGTCCTTCGCGCTCTTCATCGTGCAACTCTTCGCGGCCATTTAGGAACGCTGTTCGCCAACGCGTAACCATCTGCAGGCTCACGCATTTATCGCCGTAAACAGAACATAATTCTCGATAAATTTCTGTAGCTGTGAAGTTTTTGGCGGTAAAAAAACGTATTATACTACGCGGTTCACACTTGGACGCAAATTTTAACGGAATCGCTATTATAAAATGTTACAAAACACGCGACAATCGACCGATCAGAGTATACGACACACGAAACTGATCAAAATAAATGAGAGAACATGTTCCTAAAATTTTGTAGTTCTACCTTCTCACCAAGACCAGCGCTAACATCGTTAAACTTACTTTCTGAACGACCCTCGTACTATGCAATATACTTTTATCTAATCTACGAATATCCAAATAAATTTGAGTAATTAAGCTTTAAATGGTGTCGATTCCTATAACAATTTCCAATTCACTTTACAACGGAATGAAGTGTTTCGTCTTGAATTTGTTTCATATCGAGACGAATTCTCAACCTTCCGATACTCGCGACTCAAGCACCTGTTATACCTTGCAACTTGGATAACAATGGAGAGGTAACTAAATTCTAGAAATAGGATCCAGTATTATATTAATGACTCCTTGACTCAGGTTCTTATCCAGCATACTTTAATTTCCTTCATTAAACAAAATTGTTATACACAGTCGATGGTTAAATTTTTAGTTGTGCATATTAAATTATTAGGTATGTATGTTAGAAGTACATTCTAATCAATTTGAAGCTATCTTATAAACTAAAACAGTGAATACGTGAAATATTATTGTATATATTTTTGGAAGAGCCTTTTATTTATTCAAGTATCGCATTTTAATTTAAGCACAATAAATTGAATACAGTAAAAGAATGGGGGTTCGAGGGTTCGCCCGACTATGCGTAGTACTGCAGCGCATCTCGTAGGTGCGTACATGCTTACTCTGAGGGATGTGTATTGCTTTCAGGGGGTCTAGGGGGCGCACCCTCTCAGCATAATATGCGTATAGCCTCGAGGCGTATGCTTTTTAAATTTTATAAAAGGTTTTTCAGCTGAAAGCATACGCCTATATTCATTCTGGGGGGCCGCAACCCCCAAACCCTCCTGAACACGATATATTAGGTTGGTAAGAAATTAATGTCGGTTTTCGAAGTATATATTTAAATCCAAATGTACACCTTTCCTAAAAATTCCTTTGTGGAATATTAATTAGTTAAAAGGTTACAGCAGTTTTCCCAGCGTAGGTTAAAAGAAAGAAAATCGCCCTTCACCTGCGCGAAGCGCGGCTCCAAACGCTCCGTCACCAATGTGTTAATTAAGAGGCAGCCGACTGCTCCAAAGCTGGCACTCCAAACTAAGAGGGACATTCTCGACGAGACTGATACCAGAATCGCGGTGTCTGGCTGCATCGGTAAGGACAACGACGACACCTTATTTGAAAAACAAAACCGCAAAGTCAACTCGACGCTGGATGAGGAAAAAGGTCGGTGCTCCCGTATCAGAAGCGTTAAAATAATAAAACGCCAGAAGGAACAGACGTTCCCATCGGCAGTATCCATGAAAGTTGTTCGAACTTTTCCGTGTACTCGAGAGCTATCCTCTGACTACCCTCTACTCTTTCCGTCCTCTTGAGCTACACCCCCCGTCCCAGAAGAAACTCCGTGAAAGAGGACGTCGGTAGGAAACACGTCAGCCGAGCTGCGCGTGTGTGTGACTTTTAAACCACTCGCCGTACAAGTTGACTTTTATTTGAACGAAGTATCAACAGGTATCGACCCGAGTCTCTTCCTCTGTAGTATATATCGTGCAACCCGAACCTTCCTGCCGTGTTCCCGATACCCGCATCTCTTACTACGGACCCTCTAACCAAATCAGCCACCGGCTACTTTCTACAATGGAAAGTCGAGGGCCGTTCCACGATTACCTCTGCAACGTCCAAAATTCACATCTTCGCGAATTCAGGATGTTGTTTCTTTGATAGCCTTATTGGAAGCCACTGTTTACGTATACGTACTCCGTGGGAAGGTTATTGGAGAAACAGTAAACAGGACTTTAAGTGAACCTTTTGTTTTCTAATAACAGATTTATACGAAGGTGTTATTACTACGAAGTATTTTTAATTTCTCAAACACGTGGAGTTTTTCCATGAGGCTTCCTCATGTATGTATGATGTATGATGTAAACTGCTGGACAAAATTAACACTTTTTGAAATGTTCATAATTATGAGAGTTTTCAAGCGATTTCAGTGAAACTTCGTGAGGAATAGTCTTCAAGTGTTTTCTGGGTGTGTCCAAAGTTGCATTGGCGAGGGTTGATGTGAAGGGCGAGGGTTGATGTGTATCCGCCATTTTGAATTTCTAAATTTTCAGTTCAGATTTGGAATCAGCGACCCCGAAAACCCCTGTATACCAAATTTCATCAAAATCGATCGTCAGGAAAAGTGGATATAAATGTTTCTCTTTCAAAGAACTTTGAGGGATTGTCCAACCAGGAAATACTACAATGTTTACTAGTATTTCTCGGAATTGGAACGGCCTTGCAAGGACGCTATTATGTATATATATGTAGGTCACTACGTGTGCCAGTCATTTATAATTGCTATAAAATAGGAAACTTTGAGGTGTCATAGCTCAGCGTGGAATTGTCCGATTCGATTTTACCAAAATTCAATTTGAAGGCTACAATTTCTTCTATCTAATACATAGTTGTTATCATTGTCAGATACTTTTAAACAATTGTTTTTTTTTATAATAATCTATGTGACTTTGAAGTGCCTAACTCGGCGTAGAATCGTCTGATTCGATTCTAACAAAATTCAAATTAAAGGGTGGAATTCTACTATCTAGTATGTAGTTACTATCATTGTTAGATACTCTTAAACAATTGTTTTTTTTAAATATATAATTATTAAATATTACCCTCATTGTACCATATAACTTGGCGTGGAATCGCCCGATTCGATTCTAACAAAATTCAAATTAAAGGTTGGAATTTCTACGATCTAACAGGTAGTTACTATCATGGGTCAACCCACGTTCTATTTGATTCAGTCTGGGCTGGCCACGTATGGGTGCAGGATCTCGCTTTATATCGTAAAACAGTGGAATATGAGGATGATAAAGAAACCAGTTCTTGATGCTTTGTTTGCTATTCTATTCTTGCTTTATTCAATATCAATATGATTAGCTCCCAGGATATCTACGAGTTGGCCATCGTTGTTAATTTTGTTATAATTGTTATTAATAGTATATTTGTATGTGTCCGAGTTATTATAATAGTCTGCAAGCGAACAAAGTCAAACTAGTAACAATAACAGCGTAATGTAATTCGTTTTCAATTATTCTGTCATTTTTGGCGACGATTCGCTTTATTTTATTAGCTGCAATAAATTCATCGGTGTATATTTGTGCATATTTCAGAAGTTCGCGAGTGGCTTCAGTCAGAGAGTCCCAGAAGAACGTGTCGGAGGTGAAATATATAAATGCATACCGTCCGTGTATGTAATCGATCAATGTAACATTAGGTTCTTGTATTAGAACTTCGTAAATTTGATAACTCAACTGTTTAAACTTGCAGGCTGCATCTTTGGCCTTGTGAACTATGCATGTTACGAAAACTTTGGACGAAAACTTCGCTGAACTATTAGAGCTATTTGAATTCGCGAACCGGAAGTACAGCACTCCATATTTTGAACCTTAGTACCGAATTCGGCACCGATGCGATCTGTGAATTGGAATCCTTTGATTTTGATAATTGAATTTGGAATGTATTCTTACAGGTGAATTTGTTAGTCATTGCTATTACGAACGCATTTTTAATTTTAGTATTTACCCACAGGAACCTCTTAACTGTGTCGTTGCTTGACTACTTACAATTTAAAGAAACATACAAGGCTTTTGATATACCTAGTACTTTATTAACGATACGCTAGAGTGCTAATACATGTACCTAGTAACAATATACAAAAATTATGTCAATTTTGACTAATATATATACTATTACAGAAAATTCTCTTCTAAGTTAAAGACAGTTTCTAAATAGACCGGTAATTAAAGTCTTACATTGTGTAAATACAGAGATCCATGTCATAGTTAAATATGTAGGACACAAGGATTCAAGGATTCAGCTGTGAGGCCAATATTTGAAGCTGCCTGCAAAAAAAATATTGAAAACGAGTAAGACTTTTATATAGACGTACATACATGTCAAACTGCTTGAAAAATACTATGATTTGTCTTGGGATCCAATTTTGTAATATTTGTCAAACAGCTGACTGTAAAATTGAACTTCCTCTGTAGCTGTTGGAAAATATGCTGTCAGGGTCGAAACACCATTCCTTGGTGACACGAGATGGAACGTGTACTAACTTCTCACGAGAGATCCTTGTCTCCTTTCAATGGGGCTTTTTCAAATCTGCTGAGGACAGGATATTTTGAAGTTATTGGGATCGAAAAGGATTTGATGCTGAGCGAACAAAGTTTATGCTTTGATGTACATTCTGTATTCAAGTTTGCATTAGATCACACTGTTTTAGACTCTGTTATAAATATATTATTGCTTTACAATTAAGGTAATTTTACGGATGCTTTTATGATCAAGTTTAAACAACAGATTAACACTACAGTTCTTAAACGACTACTTGTTATATGTTCTTTAAACGTGACAACAATTAGGTTAGCTTATTTAAATTCTTACCTGCTTCTGATAAATATGAAACAAATCGTAAATATGAAGTAATATACGATAATAATTTTCAAATTTTACAAGATTACACTAAATAAAAATTTTATTTTTTAATCAAACGGGAAAGATGACAGGTGTATTTTGATATTAAAACATTATATCCTAAAGCTGGAAACATTTTACTTCAGTTATTGGTGTACGTCAAATACGTAAGTGGTAGATCGTTAGATCATGGAATCAGTTGGGATATACCGGTTCAAGTTCTATCGCATCCGACGGATTTTCGTAATTCTTAGGCTGGCAAAGGTAGTCGTACTTATTGCTGCCGGTATCTGAGCAGAAACCAAAGTTGATCCCCAGATTTGGAAATTCGACAGAAAGGCGTTTAAATCCGTGATCGATATTCCAATCGGATGAGCGGATGGTTCGAGCGTAGGCAATGATGGGGGTACGATTGGAGGTGAAAACCAGGGGTAATCCTGGGGATTATTCTCTCTGATCCCTGACCAAATATGTGTTCAACGGACGTCCGCTAACCACTATCACTACCAATCACTGCCTCACTTTCCATGGCTATCTCTCTGATTACCGTTCAATACCTTCGTATTATATGATGTGAAAATGACTTCTCGCGGGGTCAATGTCGCGCACTGTCCTATTGACTCGTTAGGAAATGATTAAATACTGTTACGCCGGAGGGGGGGGGGGGATGATGGTGCCGCATCGAGGAGTAGTCATTTTAAATAACTAACACGTCTTTTATAAAAGGAACAACAACTCAAAACGTTTATTAACTTTAACAATAACTCGTTTAGTAAACACGTCTGTACGACAGAAAGACTCGCGACGTTCTCCTATTTAAAAGTTGCCGGTTCACTTGGAAATCGGGACTTCCCGATGATCCGCTTCCGCTCGCTCTTCGGAACACACTTCACAACGTCGCAGCAACTTCGCAATATTGCGGCATCTTCACGCCGCCGCAACAATACTATGTGTTAGACACATATGTGTTATCCATGTTCGAGCCGCCATTCAGTACGAGGCAATTTTAAAGTGTAAACATTTAAATAAGTCTTTTGATCAAGAATCAGGAAGGTGTTTCAGAATTTCTTTAATTCACCATTATCAACTATAGACTGTTAGTATGCAGTTCAGGTGATTAATAACAATTATCACTTCCATCACTTTCCCAATAAAAGTCTATTTACACATATCCGTAACTTATCAGTTCCGTATCCGTTCAGTTCCGTAATGTTCCATGAGTGTCAGTGATTCTAAATATTCTTCTGTTGTTTTTGAATGGGCATGTTCACATACGTCCGACACCGCTCTGTGACGTTATTGATACGGTACGGATACGGAACTGACGCGTTACAGATATGTCTAAATAGACCTTAAACGTATCAATTCTCCGTTACGTGAAATCGAAAACGACGGTGAAATTACACAATTCGAACATACCCTTATTTTCGACGTTGCACGTCACATTACTTCGCATGCTAGAATCTGCGCGGAAATTAGGGGCTGCGAGTTTTTCTCCCGGAACTGCGTTCGTTGGGTAATATGGCTGTCATACGCCGGCTTTATTACACCGACCGCCGAGTTCACAGAGAGTCGAGTGACGAAAGCTCCAAAGAGTTGATGTAAAATTTTCCGATCGACCAATCGTCCGAGGCAGGTTACAGGTACCCGCGAGGAGAACGTGTCGTAGTAGGGGGAGGGTGAGAGCAGGCATGAAATTCTGCTCAATGTTCGCGGAATCTGCAATAGTGGTGGTCGTTCGTACCAGGTTCGTACCGGTCGTGCCGAGTGGCTAGCCGAGTTGTCGGTGTTGACCAAGGAGAAGTTGCGCTATTATTTAGCGTTTGAATGCGCGATAAGAGAAATCGCGGCTGTTTCGGACAGACATTGTTTGGCTACGGACAGCCCACGTACAAGCATGCCCAGCACCCTTCGTCCAGATTTACGCGACGGTGCGCGCTGTTCGTTCTCTCTCGCCTAGCTCCTCTATTCTCTCCTTTCTCTACTTCGCCATTCACGAGTACCGTGTGCCTCGTATGCAACGCACAGACACGCGTGCGCCAATTGCATTCTCGTTAGCTTTGTGCCTTATGAACGGCACTCCAATATTCTTCACCGATGGCCGCACAAAAAGATGCTTTGCCTTCCGAAAAGCGGCCATTCGCGCGGACGTACACTGCCACTCGTAATTATCCGTACGAGGTTTGTTAATACTAAATGTACCGATACTAGCCAGAAAACTTTCATGTATAGGTTCTTACATACGTTATCACATCGCCATTTAACTTTATGACTTTCCTTATAATATAGATTCAATGAATTTTTCAATTTTATTTCACTAATTTCAATGTTATTATTTTTTTTTTTTTAAGAAATATAGATAACGTGTTAAATAATATGTAAATATTTTTTACTTTGACGGTGAATTTGAAGATCAATTAAAAATTGCAAAAGCTTAATTTGAAAAATTATAAAAAATTCGAATTTTGAAGCTAATCCGTTACCGAACGTTCGGTTTTAATTTCCCCTTCAAAGATATTTTTCGCAGGAACGTACGCCGACGTGGGGATCTAAGAATACCAATGAGGTCTTTTTGAGCAACCTTCCTGAACTTTGCGTACACTCTGCCCAAGTCTGCTGCATAGAGTATAAAGGTATGCGATGCAGGGATGTTGCACGTCTCCTTAATTTGGCAAAACTATACTGCTTCGCTCTAGTTCAAGTTCGTCTTATACTCGACATTCTCGACAATTTATGGTAGATTAATTGCTAGTACGAGAGAGAATGAAACTCAGAGTTGTTCGTGTCCCGATAACAATTCTGAAATTTTTCCCGACCGCAAACGAGTAAACTAAAATACAGAGAGATGCTTAGACATTCGAAATCTCGAAAGCAGCAAAGAAGTCACGTTTGCGCCATAAATCCAATCCATATCGCTGTTTTGACACTTTAAATTGCGGATTACTTTTTTATTATGATTGCGTGTTTGTCTAAAAGTATCGCATCGCTGTATTTGGTTTGGCTGCCAATGTTAAGACTTCAATCGTCGAGAGTTACAATTTGTTGATGCTTGTTACGATTAGATAAATATCTACCAGCTTTTGACATTTGTCTTATGCCGGATTGTCTAGAATTATAATTTAATTGTTGCGTGATGAGATACTTTATACTCCTTTAACGTTTCGAAAAATAAAAATAGAAATTAGAGACATTATGAGATAAGTAAAATACGAATAACTTATATTTTACTCAAATTTTATTCCGGTATTTACAATTTGTACCGTTTACTTTGTTATTGATCGTTTTTATTTTCCCTTTTTCTGTCTCTTTCTCTTCCCCCATTTTTCATTCACATTTCTCTCATATCTACCGCATCTTGTATGCAGGATGCGTACATACGTATGTGCACAAATTGCGTACTCGTTAGCATCGGGCTCGGCGAACGATAGATAATGCTCCAGTCCTCAATATCCAAGTAAAAAATTGTGACTTCCATGCTGGCAGCTAGTTATATTTAAAAATTGTTAAAACGAAGAATTGCAAAAAATACATTGCGATACTTTTGTTACATTTTTCCGTAGTATTTTCCTGTCCTTTTTTTTTTCTATTTGAGGGTATCAGAATCATTCAACATATTATTTTTCTTATATTTACCAAACATGACTGTAGATGCCAAGTTCACTGTTATTATTTATTTTTGTATTAAATTTCTGTCGATCACATTTCTAAGTTCACTGGATGTATTAAATCATGCACATGGTAGAACTTATTATTCACAAAATCTGTGGCCTTATACGAGGGACGTTCAGAAAGTAAGTTTAACGGTCTAATTACGCTGTGAAAGAGTGGTCAAAACACAAAAACAAGGTCATTTTTTAAATTTTCAGACAATTTTTTATTTTTCTACGTAATCGACACATCTTTCAATACATTTCGTATAACGAGTAACAAGCTTTTGAATTCCCAAGGCGTAATGACTTTCGTCCACTTTGCGTCCGCTGGTCGTCCTTCGCGCTCTTCATCGTGCAACTCTTCGCGGCCATTTAGGAACGCTGTTCGCCAACGCGTAACCATCTGCAGGCTCACGCATTTATCGTCGTAAACAGAACATAATTCTCGATAAATTTCTGTGGCTGTGAAGTTTTTAGCGATAAAAAAACGTATTATACTACGCGGCTCACACTTGGGCGCAAATTTTAACGGAATCGCCATTATAAAATGTTACAAAACAAGCAACAATCGACCGACCAGAGACTACGACACACGAAACTGATCAAAATAAATGAGAGAACATGTTCCTAAAATTTTGTAGTTCTACCTTCTTACCAAGACCAGCGCTAACATCGTTAAACTTACTTTCTGAACGACCCTCGTAAGACATCCGTGAACCGATATACGTCCTTCTAATACCAAAAGACTCTTCACCCTTGCGCTGTATGGACTTCCGCATATCCAACAACATGATTGCCAAAGAAAATATAATTAATCGATCTGGGTAGTTAACAGGTGTTCCAAGCGGTTCCTTGACTAAAGAGGACGTTCGCCCGCAGGAAACCCAAGGCGGAATTGAACCAAACACATTTTCCGTCATGAATCGTCAGGCCAAGTGACTGCGGATGCAATAGAAGGTCGTAATCCACTCCGTCGAATATCTTAGGAATAGACGGTCGACGCAGTGCATTCGAGCTGTCTATTACTCAGGTCTCCCAGTACGGAACATTAGGACACTATTGGTACATTATCAGTGGGCATTAATACCGGCAGCCGCCTCGCACTATCGCGTTGCACGCTAAGATAATTACGGGGTGAAATATAGTCCGGTAAGGCAACGTCGCCTGTTACGACCACATTGGGACTAAATTCTCTCTCGGTTACTCTTCCCCGTTTTCTATCTCTCTTTCTCCGTCCCTCTCGATAACTGGTATTCATCTCCTTCCCTCTTTTCTCCTCCCTTTGTCCAAGCTGTCCCTCTCCTTTCCGCTGGTCGTGCTCGTGTCTTCTTCCCGCATTCTTCGCTCGTTCACACGATTCTTCTTCCACTCTTGCCGCCTGGCGCCTTCCTCACGAACGTGGATTTCGGTGGAGTTTTCCCGGTCTGACGATTTCAATTTGTCGACCGGAAGGAAGAAGAGCGGAACTCATTCGAACCGCGGAGAGCCACGGCTGGTGTTGGGGTGAGCAAGGCTAGTTCTATCCTGCTGGATTCGTCCTCCCTTTCTAGCCCCCTCCTCGCGCTCCACCCTTTATTTTTCTCCCTGTTCGTTCCTCGGTTGTCCCCGTTATATTCTTTCTCCGCTGCTCTTCTGCTGCCATTGTTCCTGCCTCGACGTGATGTGGAACCGGTTACCTGAGTGCTATCATGCCTCGAAGAAGGTATAAGAGGGATCAACATAGAGAAGCGGGAGAGGATGGAGGAGGGAATTTCGTCAGGTTGTTTCGATATCGTCAAAATAGTTGGCAGAAAGGGGCTGCGGGGGGCGACAAGGGGATGGCAGTCGGTACGAGCCGATAGGGAATGCAAGGGAGTCGAGGGAACACGAAGAGATGGAGTATGATCCGAAGTTGGGAGGAAGGGGATGGAAAACGTCACTCCGCCATAGTTGATTTACACTTCAATCTAACGTAGTAACGTCTGTGCGGGGTTCGTCAAGTTCCTCAACCGTAATCTGTAGATATCGCAGATGCAGGGTAGAAAACTTTTTGGCTTGATGGTACGGGAATTTAAAACAGTTATCCTTTTAAGTGATATCGATATACGTATATCCCCGTCCATAAACATGCGAACACTTACCACCTTGAATGAATAATTAATATTTACTATAAATTATTACCAGACTGCGGATGCAAATTCATATTTTTATATACACAGATAAAGAACAGAAACTTAATTAAAGTATACTTTATCTTCTAAATGTTTCAATGTATATTTTATTTTCTATACTTTACAGTGGGTGTAGAAAGTATTCGTACACCGATCAATTTCCAAATAAACTATGTAAAATTGTAATTTATTAACTTATTTTTTATAAACAATGACATTCTACATATTCTCGAAAATCTCTAGAATAGATAGATTACAACAAAAATAGCTATTTATGTAAGTTGCGAAATTAACAAGAAAAAAACAATTAATCGATAGAAATGTTGAAGCAATAAGTATTCAGACAACTGTTTAAAAGTACTTTACTGGAAATTTGATGTTTTCTAATTCGTACGGAGCAATAAACTAATGTGTTTACGTTACGAACTCTACTGTAAATGGTTCGTCATAAGAATCGTACAAATATTTATTGCTTCTATACTTTTACCCACTTTTCGCATTTTTTTTGTTAATTTTACAAATTATATCAACTAGTAAATGTTGTTTGGACTATATCTATCTTAGAGACTTCCGAGAATATGTAAAATATCATTGCTTATAAAAAAAGAAGTTCAGAAACTACAATTTCACACAAAAGTTTTTTGGGAAATTGATCAATGTACGAATACATTCTATACCCACTGTATATATTTATGCATTTGTTCATAACCTTGTGTATTTTTCATATTTTTACCTGTCATGCACGCATAAATATCCACAGTGGAGTTACTACTATAAAATTCTGTATAATATAATATGATATTACAGTTTTAACCTTTAGTACATCATTTAGAACGTTAAATGTTCTATGCTAATGTTGCATATACATGCATATATTGTCTATATCTCCTTTATACACTTACTCACAACTGCATACATTTTGCACGTATTCTGAACACGTTTCGCATACGTTCTTGCATTAACATCCGCAGTCTAATAATAATAAAAGCTCGAATTTCTCTCGTCTGGCCGCGCAGCTCTTTTCGTGTAACGTAACTTACGAAAATGCTTTTTTTTTATGCTTGGAAGACACGTTAACACGCTAAGATACGGTTTTACGGGGGTGCTATAAATACAGAAACCCGCCCTGTTGAACAATTTAGGAAAGAACATAGCTGAAGATGAAACTGTTACTACACGGGAAGTAGATAAATAATAGATTTTTAACCCGAGTCTGCAAGGAAAAATGGTCGTCCACGAGAACAGACTCTCAATTCATCCTCCTTTATATGAGACCTCCAGAGAGATCTAGCAGGATAGGAAGGAGGAATCTGCAGGTTCTTTTTTCGGAAGTACGTACGAAAGATTAAGATTTCAGTTATTCTTCGGCGAGCTTCTTCAACGGTTAGCTGTCTGGTGAATCGCAATGGCAGCAGCACCCATTGAATTTCATTACACGCGAGAATCGATGGAGGGAGGTACAAAACTTTTGATAGTTCAGATTGACTTTTGTTTCTATATGAAGTTCAAGCCCAGTTGTAGGTCAATCTATAGTATTTTCACTGTTTCACTGTTTCATTTCTAAAAATTAAGATGCTCGATTCGACATCGAAACTTATAATGTGTATAAAATTGATAACCATCTCAGAAACGGTTACTTTCTGGAGAATGAAAATACGCAAGGCACCAAATCCCATCCGTCGGCGCAACAACGGCCAAAGTAAATCTCGCAGTCAACAGCTCTGTAATATCGCGAACGAGGTAGAAGATTTTCTTTTGGCAAATCAAGCATGTGTTTACACGGCGCCCCAACCATTCGTTCTGGAAAGGCATAAATGTCGCGAGGCAGATTGGAAATGCTGCCAAGGGAGAAGGCGTCTATGTACCCAGAGTACAAAGGCAGAGGGTAACTCTTAACGGAAAAAAGGTACGGTTTATTGAAACAAACCGGAATCGAGGGTCCTGAGAGGGTACAGACGGCTGTAGCTCGACTCTCAAGAGATTCGCGTTCGTTCGATGTCATTCTTAAATCTTCGCCGAACCCTCGTTCTCAAACTCGTACCCGTGCATATGGATATCCTGCGTAGAGAGGTTTTCACCGAGATAAAGCTGTGACAAATTTATCACGAACCGATAGATAACGTATCGACGATTCACTTTCCATTATTTTTCTCCAAGAGTCGATTCGTCGCCCGAAGGTCGTAACGGGGGTAAGAATATTCCTTTGTGAGAAATGGCGCGGCCTTGGTAAAATGGGAAACGAAGCGATTGACTTATCAAAAATCAATGTCGACTGCTCTGGAAGGAACGTTGGCAAATGGAGCATCCTGCTGGAATGGGTTATAAGTTAAGTGGCATGGAGTGCGGTTTCATGCAGAACGTTTTCCCGTATATACATATATATGCGCAGTCGTACATATACGAGGTAATTTTTGATATATGGTTAGCTTGCGTCGAGCGCCAATTTATACCGTTGCCACAGGTCAGAGGGGGCATACGGGAATTGAGTTTTGAAAGTTTTTTGAAACCTCGAATTCCCTTTTAAACAGTATTACTGATTCGTGTACCGCCAACATGTGTAATTAATTAATGATATTACGCTTATTTGTTCATGGAGCATATATTATAATTGTGTAAATCACAGTTCAAAGGAAAAATGTATAATTTCATATTCGGTTTATTAAGTGATACACGCCGACTCTTTATATCATCGAAATAAAAATATACTATAAATACTCTGAAAAATGTATATTTTTATAGTATAAGACATTGCAAACAAAGACTTCAACAATATTCGTTATTTTCGCACTAATTTTAACAAAATCGAATGTGCGATTTTCGCACTAATTTTAACAAAATCATTACGGAAACAACAGCTTTTCACTTTCCAGTCTTCATTTCTCACGTTACATTCCTCACGTCTATTCAGTACCGTGCCAAATGCTTTTTCCGTCATCGAAGTTGTAACGTTTCATATAGCTTTCAACAAAATTCACGAAATCCCCTCTCGGCTACCGAATATAATTTTCGACCAGGAATCCATATTAAATTTGGCCAACCGGTGGGTACGTTCGGAAACGAGCGTTTCGGTATTAAATCCCGCCAAAGGGGTGAGTGGATTCGAAAACACACGTTTGTAGAAAATTCAACGATGTTGCTCCCCTTGTCATCGCAACGGGGGACAGAAAAAGTGTTTATCGTTGAACGCAGGAAAATTAAAAGCCGCGCCATACAGGAAACGGTGGTTTGCGCGATTACCCTTAGACCGTCCGAAACTAAACCCCACCGGCGCGGTCCTTTTTTCCACCGGCGAAGTTTCAAGAGGCATAACTCTGTTCGAAATGGTTCAATCAACAGTCACGTAGAGTACCGTTTGCCAGCCTCACGGATCCTTCGGTTCCAAAGCATTCGGGTGTTTTCGTGTATTCGCAACGCGGAACAGAACCCGGGCCAATCTGTTCCCAACGGGGGAACGGGTCGTTCCAGTCCGTGTTTCAGGACCGGTGTTGGTTTCAGGTATGTAGGTGTTCAGGATCAGGCTGAACGTGTGATCGACGTGGCATAGATATAACTATACCTGTACAAACTCTCTGTTCTGGAAAGAGCAGGCAAGGGGCGCCGGCCTTGCAATTGCGCCTGTGTTCCGTGCACGCGTGTGGGTGGATGGTTAGTCGTGCGTGTGTGACTGAATGGCAGAGAAGCTGCGGGACAAGGGTGGCTGGGGTGAGAGGGAGGGAGGGGTAGGAGCGATCCCGTGAAATACACGGCTCAATACTTCGCTGGTGCACGCTTTGTCGCGGTCAACCCCAAACTCACCCGCAATTCTAATTGTTACATGGGTATCGGACGCCTCTGCTATACCGAGGTACCCCGTGGCGAGAAAGAACGATTCGCGGGGATAACCGAACGTTTCGCGATCGCAATCGCGATGGTCACCTCGTTAAGTGTAACTGCCGCGAGACTATAAATTCCGGTGCTCCGATTTCTTCGTTATTTCTACTCTAAAGGGGCGCGGAATGAAAACGTTTTATTCTCCAATGATTTATCGTTCCGGCGAATTGCTGTAATGCTTTTTCTCTTTTTCTCCGCCATCTATCCTTTTTTTTTTTCGTTCTCGGTCTCATCGATTAGATCGGAGTGAATTAGTTTCGAGGAAAACAATGGGATAAAGTCAACAAGCGGTTTAACCGTTTAGAGAAGTATGGAGGATTTTTTTTAGATCTATATTATTATATAGCAGTGATTTAAGTTTGGATATCCAACAGATAAACTCCAAATTTCATTGAAATACGCTTCATTTATATAGATGGAAATTAGAATATATGCAGTTTCAGTTTCAGGTGTGGCTGGGTTGACAGTGATCGATCGCGCTAATGTTACTTTATTCATGAAACTCTAACATACAAAGGATGTACGAACGCTAATTGCCATTTGTCTGAACCGTTTCAATAACAGCATTCCGCTTCAACATTTCAACTCTCGTTTCGTCGCCTCTTCAAATATGATTACACGTGTTTGTATCGCGTTAAGTATAATTAAAAGCTGCTCCGGGCTTGCAGCAAACGGCTGTGAGCAAATAAATACACATCCCTCTGAGTACAAATAGGATGCGAAAGCTTGCGATATGAGATCCAGCATGCATATTGTATTAGAGTAGATATTAACGTAGATGTGATACTCTGTTTCTCTAATATTGTTAATCTATACATTTTTAGAAAGTATTTTGTTGTAAGTTTCTGTTGCTGAGGATAGTTTCCAACAAACAAATTAAGAATATTACATAATACAACGCCTTCAGGTATTAATATATTTGTATATTTAAATATTGTCGAATTATCCTTCACGATTATATTAAACTTGGACAATAAGAAATTGTGCGCCTGTGTTACAATATATATTCTTATAAAAAATTGTTCGAGAACTGCGACAATGTTACGAATTAATGGATTTTCTATTTATAAAAATATGTTGCCCGAGGCCGTCTATGAGTATACCCATTATATGCACGGCATGTTTCATTTCTACGAGAGCATAATAAATTAATCTCTCACTCTTTCCCCTTTTTCTTTTCCACCCTTTCCAGGGTGTATGTAATTCACGCGTGAGATTTATTTTCAACGCGAGAGGGAATGATTATATCTCACCCTTTCTCAGCTCGGTTAGCTACGACTTATTAACCGAAGACTATCTCATCGGGGTACTGTTTTATCTAATTTTATACACAGCTACGTGTTTATGGTCCTCGTAAAATGATGCATGGAATATCCCTTTAAGCCTCAGATACAAACTTATACTATTATAACTATTTAAAACTATTCATATACAATTTTAATAAATTGACGATTGAATTTGATACATATCCGTAATCTTTGTTCTCGTCAGAAGTTTCAATACTTTAACCACGAAACAATGAAAATGTGATTTGACATTTGGTTGTTTTGTTTAAACTAGGTGAAAATATTTTCTATTTGCTCTTTAATCTCCGTTTACTCAAAATTATCACCAACGATATTATGTATTTAATTTACATCAAATTATTTTTAACGAGAAGACGTAACGAGAAAGTTCTAATAGTTCAACGCACAGAAATTTTGATGAAGCTTAACACCTCGTTATCACCAACCTGCGAATACTTAACACACGTCTAACTCGGTTCAGTACGGGTTCTCTTAAGTATTACAAAAGTTACAAATATTTTAAGTAGTTTTTCAGTTCACTAAGAGTATGAATGATTCAGCGGAGACACTCTTAGGGCGTCAGGAATTTTAATTTTAATTACTGCTGTTCCTTTTTCATTCCAACTGCCCCCCCTCCTTCCTCCCTTTAAAGAGGAACGCATAGAAATGTATTACGGTATTTAAAAATGCAGGAGGGTACATTTTTTTTATCAAAAAAGGTAACTTACCACATTGTAATTCTAATTAAAATTGATTTTACGATCAATAAAGTTCTTTTAAATAACCTATATTCATATCAATTTGCACAACGTTGTATGACATAATTACACGTATACACGCGCGTTTAAATGCATCTCACGCGAGAAATATTTATAGATTATAGGGTATACGATCGTAAGCGAGGCGAGCAAAACTGCGAATCCATGTGAACGCGCATGTATTACTTGCATTGCTACTAGGGTGATATCGAAACGACATCGAGATATAAGGTACGATGAATGCATATTTATGTACCATATACCTAGTGGAATGCGTTTTCGGATGTACATATCATATGTTAAACGGCGCCGAACCGAAGATAATCTTATAATTCCTTCTACATTTCCGATAATATTACATACAGGGGGAAGGCATTTAAAACAGGCTACGTGAATAATTCGATTACTTTTAGCGATAGAAAAAAAAGTGTCGAGTGCCACCAATAAATTTTTTGTTGGTAGAAGCATAGAGGAGATATGATGATCGACTCTGTTTTTGTCCCTGTGTCATGTCATTATTTGGGAAAATAATCCAAAATTATGGCTTGTCTAAATATTTTTTTATTTTTAAACAGTCATCTCTGGCGTCCTCTTTTCAGAGTGCGCATCTATATGTATTGCGAGAATCAAGCAATGTTGTAACTGTAGTTTAGTAAAATATTTATACTCTATTACGTTGCGTTAAATAATAATGAAACACAAAGATTATTTCAACACTTACTTTTCCAATCAATATGTACTCCCTTCGAATGTGTGATTTTTCTTTATAGATAAATGATACGTTTACCTTAGAAAGCCATAGAATTAATTTCTACGCCTAATATATTTCTATAAATAAGCACAAACAGTACCATTTAATGAAATATACACACAAGGTGGATACTTTTTTTAACCATATATTTCTCTCATGCATCACCAACGATGATCGCACAGCGCGGCACTTTCTCAAAATCGCGTGCACGGTAATTCCAAAACGGTGGATAACCCGCAACGAAGATTGCACGGATCGTTAATGTGAAAAGATGCGTCCTTGCGACGAATCACGAATCATACTCGCTGCGTCGCTATCTACGCGATTCGCGTAGCGGTACGCGTATAGTATGAGGAACGTTTACGACCCGAAATTCCGACGAAGACCTTGCCGAAATTTCGGTGTGCAAGCCTGCACGACCAGGACCATCCACGGCCACAGCACCGTTCGCATCCATATTCATGCTGACCGTGGCGGGTGGTGGGTATGCAAATAATAGTATAGGTCGAAGCGTACCGCTGGATGGTTACGTTACGAAGGCAAGAGTTCGGGTAAAAAGGTGAAGGGTGGACGACCGTGTGACGGAATTTTTCAGAATGTGGAAACTAATATCACCGGCACGCAGCGTTCTTGGCCTGCGATTATTCCCAAACTGTGACTTCCGATCTCTGTGTCTAGATATAATAATCGGATATTAATTGACTTTGTTTATAACAAAATGTATCGTCACAAATTGAAAATAAAGTTTTCCTTGATTAGAATTAAATTGCATTTATTTAGTTGATTCAGAAATTACTTCCGGTACTCTTCAAATTGTCACAAAAAATTACATTAAGTGTGTCATTAATGATTAAACTATTTCAAAAAAAATAAATATACATGCGTCGATTAAATTGATAGTGTTGGTAAATACGATTCCAGTGTTAAGCTAAGGAAAGAGTTATTTCATTTCTGTTTTGACCACCCCGTATAATGTGTAGCTGGCTGACAGGTACGGGCATCTATATAGCTACCACGATTCACGGTACACCGACTCTCATCGGACCGCCTGCGTTGTGGGAAGAGAGCTTTCTTTATTAAAGCTCGCCGGAGTGACCAAAATATGAGTTTATATCAACCTCGACCCTTCTGCCCGCTTTACCCTTCTAATGGCGCGCCGCGATCTTACCCGACATGGCAAGAAAAGACTAACTGGCTTGGTATGCGCTTTGCGTATACCCTATTATTCGCGCGGCTCGCCGTTCCAGCGTGCGGAGTAAGCCACGAAGAATGAAGTAAATTGAAGACTGCGCGTAGAAAGGGGCAGTGAATGTTAGCGTTTCGTGAAATGAATTTTTGCTATGGGGAAGGCATTCGTGGTAGCACGTCTGTGAGCCCATGTATATCTACAGTGGGTGTAGAAAGTACTCGTACACCAATCAATTTCCAAAAAAACTGTGTAAAATTGTAATTTCTTAACTTATTCTTTATAAACAATGACAATCTATATATTCTCGAAAATCTCTAGAATAGATAGATTACAAAAAAATAGCTATTTATGTAAGTTGCGAAATTAACAAGAAAAAAACAATGAATCGATAGAAATGTTGAAGCAATAAGTATTCGCACAACTGTTTAATTTTTAAAACTTGATTAAAAAAAAGGAATATACATTAATTTATAATATAATAAATATATAATACTTTCTTCGAGGGATTTCCTTTTGATTTTGTAATTATTACAACTTTTCTAAGCGTTAAATTAACTAAATTATTAGTCATTCGAAGTGGGATCTTCTTCAATTCCTCTATTAGAGCCATTTTTAAAAGTACTTTACTGGAAATTTGATGTTTTCTAATTCGTACGGAGCAATAAACTAATGTGTTTACGTTACAAACTCTACTGTAAATGTTTCGTCATAAGAATCGTACAAATACTTATTGCTTCTATGCTTTTACCCACTTTTCGCATTTTTTTTGTTAATTTCACAAATTATATCAACTAGTAAATGTTGTTTGGACTATACCTATCTTAGAGACTTCCGAGAATATGTAAAATATCATTGATTATACAAAAAGAAGTTAAGAAATTACAATTTCACACAAAAGTTTTTTGGGAAATTGATCGATGTACGAATACATTTTACACCCACTGTATATGATGCAGAGATTAACTTTGATATTTTTGTATTTATTGCGCATATGGAAACGATAAATATATTTCGACTGTATTATTTGTACGTGTAAAAATGTACGCTGGAAATGGAAATTCTCCGACCACTTTGGAATTTGTGGAACATTGGCAACGTAATGAAAAAGGAGGTGCCACGTTTGAAGCCTTTTTAATATTTAATCATAGATTAGGGTACTGGAATAACAGAAATGAGAATTGTTGCTATTGTAATGCCTTTAATGATATTAATAATACGTATATGAATATGCGATTTAGAAATAAAATATATTTACATAAATTTTTGCACATTATCGTCAAGTTTTAGATAATAATAGAACTAAAGTTGACATCAATTAGTTTCTCACTAATATGAGAAACGTAGATTTCGTGCACAGAAAATTTTGCAAGATAAGAATAATACGTTGTCCTTGTTTGGAGACCACTGAGAAGAAGGATCTCTCGTTATCTACCAATGAATAGCCTATTTCGTATATCTGTTAAAGGTGTGCGAGACGGACATACTGTTGGAGACCCTAGCCTCGAGTTGGGTCGAGAAATATCGATCGGGATCCCGAAAGTATGTCACCACGTTCGAACCTCAGGATCTCAAAAGTATCCGGTATATATACAAGGAAACATATGACTAATACATAGGTTACTCGAGAAATCTTCGATACGCGATCAGGTCATGCTCACACTGGGAACTATGCACCAGTTAGACCTCCTACCCTAAGTTATTCGTTCTTGAAAACTTTCTTCTGTCCAATATTTATGTTTTCTCCTTCACACGACGAAAGTATACGTACATACGTCCCAGATTAGTCGATGCGTGTCGTACTTTTCCCACTGTCACTTTATTTTTAGCCTGATGGTTCCTTAAATAACAGTTCCAATAATATAAAAATATTAATTCTTTCAATGAATGATTCAGTTAGTTTTAACGATCCTTTTCATGTCACAAGTTTTATCTCGTTTTGTTTCCTTCGTTTTTAATTTCTCAATGGGTTCGTTCAATTTTTTTGATAATATCGATATTATTGTTGGTGTGTTTAAATTGAGGGGTTTAATGTACCACTTATACTGTCCGAGAAAGGTAACACAATATGGCTAAAAAATGGTGAATTAATTAAATAATTAAAGTGATGTTCAAGAGGATGAAATTGATTTAAATTTAATAACGTTTGTAGATTATGTGAACGAAGTAATTGAAGAGCAATATACAGTTAATGCATTTCGTAAATGTATGCGACATAATTATTTGAAATAATCCGACAGGGATTGATGTATGCAAAGCGTTCCTTTGTATCATTATCAAGATTATACATGTATCCTGTAATACTTTTTGATAATAAACCACATTTTAATGGGGCTCTAGGGAATTATGGAAGCGTTATAGTTAAACAACTCAGTGAATGAATGGCACTCCGGAGACTATCGATTTTTAATCGAGTTCGTGTTAGTTTAAAAAGCTTATTCCAAATGTCCAACATAAAATATTCTAACACTATTCACTTCGTGCAAACAATAATCGGATTAACTCTATAATACGAAATGATATAATGTAATTTAGTGTAATAATGACATGGATGTTAAATTATTAACACAATTATCTATAGAAAGTTACATACAAGGATTAAATCGCTTCAATTATTTGTTATGAAGTACCCATAAAATTTTCCTTCCATTGCACGCCCAACAATACACGAATTAAAACATTTAATGGAACGCTAAATTTTCAAACAATTTTTAAATAGAATTTCATATAATGAAACGCATGCGCAGAAAATGTGAAGAAAATATAACAGTGCAATCGAAACTAATTACAGGATTAATGAGCCTAATCGAGATGCATTGCAACTGTGACACAGGTGAAAAGCAAGCGCTAAAGCACGGTATTGTGTAATTTTCAAGAAGAAACAGATGGGTGCTATGCGATATTAATTGCAGTGATAATGTGATTGGAATCGAAAGACAATGAAAGGATGGCTTGTAACTCTTTTGTAACGACGTTTTTAAATGTTTATACACGACAAGGTATTTATAATTGTGCAATGATGTCATTTGCAAGAAGAACATATTGCTACGAACATGTGCCAGACCTGGCCATTTTGAAATGATATTCTTTGAAATATTGCTTAAAATTACTGTATATTATTTGAAATATTATTTGACACAGCACGATATTTTATTTTATAATTATTTTCATACTTATGATAACACTTGAAATAATATCATTTTAAATATTATGGTAAGTATTTGAAAATTGAAAAGAAGCACTCGTTTTAAAAGTAACGTTATTGTGGACCAAGCTTTACAGTTTCAAATTCTTTTTCACTAACTGAGCAGTTTTACGTATAATGATGAAATTTGTTAATTGCATGAAATATTCGTCTGCAAAGTCCAGAGTACGGTGTAAATTAACCGAAATTCACTGCGATTACAGTACTTGAAAGAGAAATGTAAAATATTTCATTTCCATAAAAAATTGAAATAATGTGAAAGAGTAAACTGTGCCTCTTGTGTAGAAGCAGGCCAGAAGATGGTTTATACATTAATAGAAATTATTTTCTAATCGTACATTAGAGAACCATTTACGGCGATCAAAATAAATTTAACACCTTGTATATGTTGCTATTTTGAATTCTCGTACCACTTATCTTTATTACCATGTGCCAATATTGGTATGTTACTATGAAGAATAAACAATTTTGTCATTATTATTATTAATTCTGACAACAGGTTATAGAATGATATGACCATTAAAGCATGTATGTTGCAATTAGTTGATTAGTCAAAGTGATATGGAATCAATATCAATAAATTATGTTTGATAACAACAAACCAATCATTGATCAATGGTTATCTACTTAAAATTCTTACAAAACTGTGTGATTGTGTCTGCATATGTAATTTAAAGAACAGAAGTGTAAACGTACTTAAAAGTGCATTTTAATTAAAATCTTCATTATCGCTCACGCGTTTATTGCAATACAGATTATACATCAAAATATTACCTTACCAGTAACCTTGCAGAGAGGAAACAAGTAAACCCACCCTTTAATAATAATTACTTCGGTGACACCGATCGAAAAGTATATATTTATGAGTCATACCGTTTACCAAAGCAAACGTATGCAAAAGATATGCTGAAATGAACAGTTGATTTATAAATTAATGAAAGGATCAATTATAAATTTATTAAAGGTTTTCTGTAAATATTGTAAAGTTTTCCAAAAGTGCCTTTAAAATTTCATTTCTTAATAATAAAAATACTCCTGTCACTTTAGTCGTGGTGTATACTTGAAAGATATAATTTTTCATGTGAAATTGTCATCATGTATATTTTTATGTTGATTTAACTGACCTGTTATATGTTCTCTTTAATAGAATTACGATATCGTAAATGACGCGGTACTTGTACAGCGCAAACTACACATTGTGGACATTTTTACTCAAAGCGGTTGCAATTCTAATATAACGTAGTTTACAAGTTCCTCTGAATCTCTACGAATTGATATTCGGAGAATGAACTTTGAGTTGACGTGCACGTATGCGTACATATTTTCTTTTTTTTTTTATTCAGCGTCAAATTTCTACGAGTTCATATAGGGAGAATTGCCTTTTATCGTACATATATACGGTATGCATACACATTTTTTGCATAGCGTCAGTTCTTTTTTACCGTTTTTTACCGTTCAAACCGTTTATTAATAAAAATTGCTTTGTTGTTTGCCACAAAAAATGTACCGAAAATCATAATTCTGTTAATCTCACGCTGATCACTTTATTCTTTGCCGAGGTATTTTCTTTGTACTGTTAATAGATTATACTAATATTTATAAAGAAAAATTGCTTTTTTGGCTGCCATAACAGCGCATTAAAAATTATAATTCTGTAAGATTCGAGCTACTTAATTTTTTTTTGTGACTGTCAAGGAAGTGGAATCGAAATTATAATTGACTGATTTAAATAAAAGTATTTTTCTATCGGATCATGGAATATGGCAACAGCGTTATACAAGCACTAACTATCAGAGTAAGACTTGCCTATTTATACACTGAATAGTTCGCACACACTAATTACGTACACTGTCCAACATTCGACAACCCGTTGCACCGATTGAAA
Organism: Hylaeus volcanicus; assembly: GCF_026283585.1. Classification (NCBI taxonomy): domain Eukaryota; kingdom Metazoa; phylum Arthropoda; class Insecta; order Hymenoptera; family Colletidae; genus Hylaeus; species Hylaeus volcanicus. The sequence continues at coordinate 22,073,586 of NC_071976.1, forward strand.
TGCAATTACCCTAGCGAATCATAGGCGCGACAACGAAGGGAATATTCCAATGAAAAAATGTCGAGGATCATTCTCGCTAGGAACCACGGAAAACCTAAAAAGTTCACGCGAACAGGTCAGTCCTTAATATCCTGGCTTCTTCCCTCGGCTTCCGCAACTTTGACTGCAGACACTCACGTTCGCGGACTCATTCACAAGCATACACAGAGAGAGAAGGAGAGAGAGAGCCGCACACTTGGGATCTCAGCTAACTCACGCTGTCTTTCTTGCACTCCCTCGTCCTTCCTTTACTTTCCTCCATCCCTCCCAGATTTTAGACCTCCTTCTTTTGGACGGTTTTTTAGAGGTCCGAGTTGCAACCATTCTACGTTCAAGACTCTTCCTGGCGATAGGTGGTCGAGGACGGAGGGTGGTAGAGGGGGCCAACGTCCGAAAAGAAGTCTTTTCAAATCCCTCGGCATTTAAATATTCGTACCAATTCCACCCCCTCTTCCCACGAAGCTTGAAGCTTCCTCGGCCCCTCGAGCTACCCTCGGTCGACCAACGAACCGACACGAATCGCGGTTGTATTCAAAGAGTTCTCGCTCGTGCTCCCACCATCGTTCCTCCTTCCATCTCGTCTCCAGCGTGGATGTACACAGCTCCAGTCACTCCGGCACAGGTTTCTCTCTGTCCCTTTGGTAACGGCTCGATCTACCGTGCAGTTGTGGCGGCTACAGTTGCACAGGACGGTGTGCGTTATTGGCGAAGCGAGGAAAGGCACTTTCATAGAAAGACCGCTGTTTCTGGGGCTGCATCGTTTTACGTGTTACGTTCAATCGTGAATACCCGACCCGCCGTCGGTGCCTTTATCTGTTTCTCTGGCTCGTGCGCTCATTCCGCATCCCTTTCCAGGGCCTCTTTGTTCGAGCAGCTGGCCAGGCACTGCCGTCGCTAACGTCCAGCAAGAGCTCGTTTCTACTTCTTTCCCCGATGTGGCGCGCTCAACGCGCCTAGCCGCGCCACGCATCGTCCAGCCCCCGTCCCGCTTCGACGCTGTTCGCTTCGTTTCGGTTTCGATGGACTAATGAAAAAAGTTGCCAATTGAACGTCGCGTCCTGCTTGGCTTCGGCTATCTCCCTCTCGCTCTCCCACTTTTTGCCTCGCTGCGTAATTACGATTGAAAGTATGTATATCGGCGGATCATGTGTTTATTATGATTCCTTTCGCGAGACCAGATATACCGGACGTGTTACGAGCACCTTATTACCTAGCCTTTTTTAATGGAAGTTAGCTACCACATGTAGTTACGAAACGTCAATTCGTCTATTTCTGGAATGTAGTCATGGATAAAAAAAAGGTTTCTGTGAAATTTCGTGTAGTGTAAGTTATCTTTGTATTTTTCCTATTTGTTTATTATTAAAGTGGTATATCTTCATCTGGTAATGTTTAGCGTTGTAAAAGGTTTGTAAATAATCATAGTGAATAGGTAGTTTATATGGCAATATTTCAATTATTTCTCTACATTTTTTTCTCGTCATTTGTAGCACTTTGTATACAGCTAAAGATTCCCTAATCCAGAAGTAGTAATTGAATGATTTAAGCAATATATTTAATTTCAAACCATCCAATTTTTTATTTTGATTCAATGCATTTTTAATACTTAAAATGTAACTTCTTACAAATACTATAATTGTAATAATATATACAGTCAGTGTAATAAGTATTCGTAAGCATTCGTTTTGAATGGGTTGCTGTACGAATACTTCTTACACTGACTGTAAGTGCCACATGGAAAGATGAATCGAAAAAGTCAAATAAGTTTTATTCAAAGAAGGCTGCGTTTCCGAGGACACGAATTTCGAATACTTATGGATTGCGCGTGCTATTCCGTGAGACTTGGCCGGCGTGTCTGACCATCGCTCGCTGTTTCTACTTATATCGATATTTATAAGCATTGACGGCGGTGTAGTAGTAACTGTATAAACTGATTCTAACTGGATACAAGATCATTCTTCTAGTAGGTTGAATAAAACAGTTCATAACTAATTTATTGTTCAAAGTGTCGAATCGTAATGTGAATCTTTTTTAGATGACTTCAATATACGAAATAAGTAATGAAGACAGTTGGAATATAAATATATCGGATATTCCAAGTGTCTTTATTAATTATTTTAACATGTATTATATACATTAATTCGATCTTGGATGTTTCATTCCAAGTAATAAAAGAATAATCCAGTTTTATTTTTAGTTGAAGGCTAAAAATTGTATATTGTCAAATTACTCTTTTACATAGAATGACTATATTGTAAATATGTAGGTCAAGCATATATCGAAATTCATTTATGTCTAAGTTTCTTAATTAATTTTAATAAATCGACTTCACCTATTAAAGTATTACTTCAGTAACAGAAATGTAATGAGAAATCCCCGTTAACCTAGTGTTGATATACTCTTGCATTAAATGATGACCAGCCTTTGAGAATCCTATCAGGTCATCCACTGTTCTCTCAGTTTACTTTGCCACGTTATTGAGTGCATCAATTTTTCGTGGCCCTCCATGGATCTCGCAAATTCCTATAAGCAATCGACCGTAACGACAAGGAATCAATCCTCATCCTTCCGGACAAAGAACCGCCCGGAGGAGCGCACAATGCCGCAACGGGATTGTGGCAGATTGAATGATGGTATTCGCGAAATCGATGCTGATTACGAAGTTTCCAGATTCAACAAATCGTTCTCGATACATCGAGCCGAATTAGTGAACTGTTTCTGATTGTATCTGCCAATAACGTGAAATTAGCGGGTCTCCCATTACCATGATTAATGCGGTCGTTTGTATGTTAACACCGGATAGACACGAGGAACTCTCGAAACCTATGAAAGAGCCATGACAACGAACTGGAATGGTATTCCAGGTCGTAGGACATCCGACAAACTGAGCCGAATTGGAAGTAGCTCGAGGAGCCTAGAAACCATTGGACTTGGTAGACTGAAGGGCAGAGAGCCAAGCAGGGAAAAGGGCGGGCACATATCATTGTGCCGTCGAGTGGCTTGAATATTTTAGTCAGACAACAAGTGCCTGGACCCAACGTCGACACGCTTCCACTTCGAGGGCAGTTCTCTCTCCGCCTCGTCCTCTCTGGAGACACGGAATGGTGGGTTGACATGGTAGACGACCTGGCTACCAACTCCACCCCACGCCACCTTCTTATTTTTACTTTCTTTTCGTTTTCTTTCTATTTTTCCTACGTACACACGCCGTAGTACGAATAAGTCAGGGATAACACATCGGGACAAGAGGGCTACAGGAACAAGAGAGGAAGTCGCAGAAGGGTTTGAAGTAGAACCAGTACGGCGAAAGTGAAGAGTGGGATAGAAAAAGACAAAGTGCATGAAAAGCCTACTCGTGGATGGGTCTGCGTTATAAGCGCACACTTTTATAACCTAATGAGCAAAGTACTCTCCTATACCGCCATTCCTAATTTCAGACTTGGTCTGTTCTCCTTACCGGATTTCTCTATTTTTAATTAAGCATTCATTCTTCGTTGCAACTTAAAATTCGCCGCGGAACGATGGTTTTCGTGTCTCGAAGTGTTGCGTTGCTCTTATTTCATATTTCCTTGACGCTGAGTACGTGAATAGACTGTAGATAAAGGAACGAATGCTTTAACGAGCAAAGTGACTTAATGTTTCGTACATTTTTTTATATTCATACTAAGGTCAAAACGATTGACTATCGATTGGATAAAAATGTAAGAAGGATATCCTTCTGATCGCAATTATTAAATCTTTACGGAACTAATCGACAATATATACAGTCTGTTCCATAAGTATTCGTACTCTCCGTGTCTATTGAAGACATTTATCTTAATTGTACGATATGTTTCCAAATAAATTTTTCATTATAAATAAATAGACGTGTACGGTTTAGCACTGTACATATTTGTAAAAGCACGGAAGTAATTTCTACACCTAATATAACAAAAGTAGTATTCGGATAGCGGTTATCATTTTTGAAAATACAATTTAATTTGTTCGTGGTACGTGACGACGCGAGGAGAAATCGAATTAAGAAGGTAAAGAATAGAAAAACTAAAAGCTGCGAGACAAGACTGGCGCGTACCATTGATTTCACCGGGTTCAACTTCTGGCAAACAAGATATTGAGCTTCAAAGCGGGACGCGTACGTGGGCTGTTTTTGGATGTTCCCCGGTCCTATCTTCTTCTCTCTATCTGCACAGGGCAAGGAGTGGCCGGAGATCCTTAGCAAGGTTTACAAAGAGAATGCTCGATGCGGCCTCTTACCAGATCTTTCAGTCGCCTTCTTTCTTTCAGCCGTGTCTCTGTTTCTCTTCCACCGCTGAGCTCCTACGCCCAACCCTAGTAGCTCGATATTTCAGACTCTAAGCATAATTTCAGCCCCGGTGGACTATACGCGCGCCGGGGGATTCTTCCGTGGTGACGGAGAGTAGCTGCCTCATTGAAATTTCATACTCGTTGACCTACCTACCAAACCCTACCTCAGACATGCTTGACCAGTTCACCCGCCGTCAAACATCCTGAAAACTTCCTACCGGAAGACTCGAGCCATTAGACGTCTTCCTCTCATGCCACTTTTGTCGATGCTTTCGTTGCATACGTTAAGAAAGTGTTTATAGAAAAACAATTTCTTTATCATCTATTTCCATACTTATCCCTTATCGGAAATAATCGGTATTAGACGAAATGAATAGGCGTAGCGTGTGTTGCAAGTAGAAATCGACTCTTCATTTAATTGATCACAATTCCGTAGAATCGATTATAATAAATTTGAAAGAATTTCCAGATTCGATACAGCTCAGCATCGAAGTAGAAGTGTTGCAGTTATTTAATCTCATTTGACGGTAGTCACCTACGCGGAACGATCGTGACAATTACGAATGCGACTCGGACGATTAAGATGGTTATAACTATGCCAGTGCTTCGTTGAACCGAATTCTTTTTGACTATTTGTCGTGGAACGAAACCATGGTCGTAGCTGAGAAGGTTTGCCGGAGGAAGAAAGGAAAAGAGACGGTGGAAGAGGGTGAGAGGAGCGAGAGGAGCGAGATGGCCGCCTGAGTTTACGGGTCAGTTTGTCGAGAGGCGGCCGTGGGGTAGAGACAGAAGCAAAGAGCAACGGGGGTGGTCGGTCGTACCGAAGTCAGGGAGCAAAACGGAGACGGCGGCAGCGGTGGTGCAGGGAGCTGGATGGCAAGGGAGAGATTTAAACCCTGACAACGTCTCAAGTCCGAGTGCACCGCTCGTTCGGTAGATTCGGCTACTGGCGACCGGCTACTATTACTACTATAACCCAGCACCGGGATCCGGGGTGGATTCTCCGGACGTTCAGATGAAGGCAAAAGACTCCCGTCTCCGGATTTTAAGTGCCTACGGTCGAACCAGCGAGACGCATTATTTGGCAACTTCCTTGAATCATTACACGGAATATCACCTAGTATACCCGGCTTCTATTAGTCATATAGCAATGACGCAGTGGTTATGTGTGCAATTCAATGATTACTAGTGTGTACACTTCCTTAACCATGCCAAACGACTAAGGTTTGAAAAAAAATGTTTTCGTACGTCTACTCACTCACGGTAAAATCTCTATTTATAGAACTTCCTTGTTTTAGTACATTCTAGGTAGAAAATCAGTTATTGTTTGATATGCTTCTCTTTTTATTCACTTCTCCAGTCTAATCGTATTCGAAATCAAAAGCTAGTAATTATTTTTACATATCATTGTTTCAGAGCATTTTGATCGGACGACAACAATAACGTTTGCCATAAATTACGATGCCATAAAACTACTTTTTCTTCCATGCTTAAAAAGATAATAATACAAAAAAAAAATAATGCAATGAAAGGATTCCTTCCATGTTTCATGTTAAGCAATTTTAGTAAAAATTAAAGCTTAGAACGTGTTTAAAACTCCATTCGGTAGAAAGAGAAAAAATATGAAATAATGTCATGATATTTATTATAAAGGTTTTGAATATTTCAATATGTATACACGAGATATAATTACAAAATTGATTTCGCAACAACCTTACACAGGAAACATCCGTATCCCCACGTGGATACAACATCAAATATTTCTCTGGGAGTGTGACTGATCTATGAATTCCAACCACTATACCTAGAACTCGAGACTCTAGACTCTAGATTCACTTTACAAACCGTGGCAGGAAGTCGCAAACCACTTAGACAAGTAGCAGAAGCTTTAAGAGCAAGGTAGAGAGCGAAGACGGGGGATGGGCTTCGGATCCGGAAGGAGTGATAATCTTAAGGGGATATAAATCAACTGACCGCACATTCGCAATGCTCCTGAGTATACAGATCTGCGTGGATTTGCGCGAGTCTATTTACTGGCGCAAACAGTCTTGTATCCGTGGATAATCCTCTTGTGAAGCACGCGTTAATTTGAGATGATTTTACCGTTTCATTGAATTTCGAAATTGTTTGTCTAAATGCATCTGCTGAATTGTGGATTTTTAATCCTAATAATAATACAGTACATTAAGAAATTTTAATAATTATTGTATTTAAATTGCGGTAAATTGTGTCTCGATTATTTCATAAATACATCACGACAGTTTAATTAACACTTCTTGACTTTCAATCTGCACCCTGTAACCTGATGTAAATAATTTTAGTAGAATTAATGGCCTGTCAAAATGTTCTAAGGATTACTAAATGCTAAAATCAAGAAATTATAATTAAACGTCTTTAGTGCGTTTACATTAACAAAAAATCTTAGCAGTGAATTGTACGAAGGAATGGAGTCTTGCACTATTTCTGAAATTTATTCGTACAGTTATACGAAGAGTTCATACATTTGAATACGTACACGAAACACGATTTGTTGCAATTGTTGCTCTGAATCAGTATTGTTTCGTGGAAGGGAATAAAATGTGTTGACAAGTAATAGCAGTTTGGTTGGTATGAGAAATACTGGAATGCTTCAGGATAGCCAATAAGAGGGTAAGTAAGTACGCAGCCAGCGAAAGCTCCGTAAGTAATAATTCTCTTCCCCCCTCGAAACTCGATATCCGGCGAGGTAAGCTATTTCGTCGGATTTTGCTTTGATCCTTCGTCCACTTTAGGGTTTGGTTCTAGTACAGGGGCTGACATGTGCACTAGCAAACGAAGAAAACCGAGGCCATTGGGTTTCACGGGAAATTATAGGAAATTTAGGAAAGACCTGGAATCCAGAATGAGTATTGATCTGCTAACTGATCAAGAAAATTTATGAATCTACTATAAACATGCAATTCTATAAAAGAAAACATTTATGTTTTACAGTTGTTTAAAAATATTGATCTAGATAAAAATATTGAATTACGAATGCAAAATAAACACCTATATATCTGTTTGTTATTAAATAGAAATTTAAACACAAATTATAGAATAAATTGAGTGTCACGAATAAAGTACTACACGTTCATTTAATTCGTTGTCTATTACGCGGTTAAAATGTTGTTCATCTCTTAGTTATAATACGCGAACTACAATCAGTGATTAGAGTGAGAAATATGTAAATCATATCGTGTACCAAATATACGCATAACATAGATTCTATAAGGTACACAGTATTCTCAATTATATCAGAAAGTTAATTGTTTAATTAGAGTTGTTAGCGAACATTTAATAAAGGGAATTTTAAAACTATGGTAGCTAAAGGAACGCAACAGCGGAAGTACACGAAATGAATTTATACAGTCCAGTACAAAAGCTTCATTAAGAAAGTGATGTACTAATTATCCAAGCTGGTGATATGATCCTCAATTTCCATCAACATCGTCGGTGCTTCAAAGTGCATTGCGATCTGCAAATAATTTCCCAGCATAACTATTTTAGTTTTCAATTTCTATTCATATTTCGCAATGTGTAATTTTCGTTTGCTAAATTACATATTCGTGTTCAACCTAACGTTTCAGATCCTCTTTACACTCGAATTTAGTTGGGATTAAATATTCGATATTGTCTGTCGCGTGATATACTTGCAACTTTGAGTATAGCACACTGGCCATTGGATTTTTTTAGGGTCATTCGAATTTTTCTTCGTCTCTAGACATACTTTGAGAAAGTCCGAGCTGTATCGGTACAATTAAGAAACTTCGGCATATAAAAGCGTCGAGCGCTGCTCGTCAATTGTACAAAGGAATTGGAGTAAAGAGAAAAAAAAGGCTGACGCAAGGAGACAGTGAAAGCTGAATTATTATGTCCGGACATTACAATTGAACCAGTCTATCCCTTGGCTCTATCTAGCCGATAACACGCGAAAGTTGTTCGTACTTTTACGGATAAAGATCTTGAGCAAAAGTACGGTCGTTTGCAAACTAATCGAGCCGTCGCTTTCCCTACAGGGTGTCGAAACTTTCGGAGGCTGTCAACTTTTCCAACCGCCCTAACTCCCCCGTCCCGAGCCACCCCGTCACCTCTTTACACGCCCTCTTGCAACGGCGACGATCTGCGAACTAAAACAGTCGCGCTTTTTTATCTTTTCGATGCTGCGCCACCACTTCGTACTTCTTTATGTCTGCCAAGAAATAGCAGCTGTATTCCGGGGCGATTTTAAGAAGAACATTTGAAAAGCGTTTCCCGACGCGACTGCCGCCTCGCTTCTCCGGATTGGAGTCGATTGAAGAGTGAAAATATTATTCCGTCGTTGCATATGCATAAATCTTCCTGTCATCGGGGCGGTTCGATGGAAAAAAGTTATCCCAAGTTTCGGTAGAAAGACTCTGTAACCACGAACTTTTCGCATTTTGAAAAGTGTAACGATGTTACTGAAAAATGCTTTAGAGAGAGCTCTGGGTCTTCAAGTTACAAGGGAAGGACAGTAAACTATAGGTTATAACATGGTTAATGCATTACGCGTTGAATGAATTAGGGGTTGTAGGAAGTCATACTGTACGATGGTTTCTTCGTATAACAGACATGATCTAAAGAAAAGGTTGGCTAACTTCTTTTTAAAAGGGCCAGATTGTGAAAATGTCGAGTTCGTTGGGCTAAGTGGTAGACTTAAAAATATTTATATGAAAAATTAATTAATGCCCTTACAAAATATTAACAGTTGTCACTGGACTTCTTCTGCAGTTCTTTTAAGCGTATAATGTTATTAGCTTATCAAGGGCTAGTAATCTTGGATAAATGAGCATCGACAAACATAACCAACTAAGCCAAACAAAACAAGTCGGATGCAAATGGCAATAAAACGAAGGAAGAGTTCTATCGGAAACTGCCGGTTCGTAACGACGGCGCGTGGAAACAGACCGTGCATTTTCGGCAACAGTTCGTAATGCACGGCCGCGAATGGATAGCAACGGGATAACTTTAGTAGCCGGATGTCTGATCCGACCTTGTGATCGGCCGAGAAGTTTCGCGACGATATACTTGCCGCTGTGTTGAACGCGGCAGCGTTCACTCGGGCATTAACAAACAACGAGCGAGCAGCTCCACGAATCTGTCCACCGATGATCGGTGGATCACCCGAAGCCTGATTACCGAGAAATTGATAACGAGGATCGTTAAAATACCGCTGTTCATGTTGCGGATAACGCAGTGACCTACTTTTATTATTATTTCTACGGCGACTTCATGTACATTTATCTCGACCGAAAGGTGTCTTTTGGCACCTCTGCTGTTTTTTTTTTTCTTCTAATTTAATTTGTTTAAGGTCGCACCAACATCGCAGGTTATTAGCGACCACCTTTCAGTTATACAACTTTGACACTAGGTTACATTCGAGTCATTTACTATTAAATGATCGAATATAAAGGCATAGAATTAATTTCTACACCTAACATTATTTGATATAACGAAAGTATTCGTATACACGCTTTGCGCCACTAACAAATAAACGCCCAAGTATGTTCAAACATTCCCTAATCCAGAAGTAGTAATTGAATGATTTAAACAATATATTTAATTTCAAACCATCCAATTTTTTATTTTGATTCAATGCATTTTTAATACTTACTTTGAAAAAAAAAACGATCGTTACTAATGGAATAAAATGTAATTTCTTACAAATACTATAATTGTAATAATATATTAGTGCTACATGGAAAGATAAATCGAAAAAGTCAAATAAATTTTATTCCAAGAGGGCTTCGTTTCCGAGGACACGAATTTCGAATACATTTGATCGCGCGTGCTATTCCGTGAGACTTGGTCGGCGTGTCTGACCATCGCTCGCTGTTTCTACTTATATCGATATTTATAAGCATTGACGGCGGTGTAGTAGTAACTGTATAAACTGATTCTAACTGGATACAAGTCCAAAAAATTAACGAAAAACAGACGATAATTATAAATAAAGGTGGATCATGTATATACAGTGTGTTCAGAAAAAAGCATTCAATATTTATATGGTGTATAGGGCACAATGTACTGAGTAAAAAAGCTTTAGTAAACATAGGTCCAAAGGTCAATCGTTTCTGAGATATAAACATTTTTGTTTGCTAGTATCATGATTGACTTACTTGCTTCCATCGCATCCGATGTTTATGTCAGTGTTTATAAATTGCGTTCTGAATGTTCCCATTCAAGTGCCGGCAATTTCGTCAATTTCATTTTTTCAATTTCGTGTACAGAAATGAGCGGTGGACACGTGGAAAATCTATAAATATCGAAAACCCAGTAGTAAGTCAATCATGATACTGGCAAACAAAAATGTTTATATCTCAGAAACGGTTGACCTTTGGACCTATGTTTACTAAAGCTTTTTTACTCGGTACAGTGTGCCCTATACACTATATAAATATTGAATGCTTTTTTTTAACACCCTGTATAATCAATAACATCACAGGTTATTAGCGACCACATTTCAGTTATACAACTTTGACACTATGTTACATTCGAGTCATTTACCATTAAATGATCGAATATAAAGGCATAGAATTAATTTCTACACCCAACATTATTTGATATAAAGAAAGTATTCGTATACACGCTTTGCGCCACTATCAAATAAACGCCCAAGTATGTAAATACGCGTATTGTGGCAGCGACCGTGTTGAACAACGAGAATAATGCATTCCCTTCGATTTTTATTCGTTACGTGGAATTACGTTCCCCTTTCGGTTGTACAAAGATTCGGCGACCACCCCCGCACGTAAAAATGCACGCTCGCGGCCGCGTAGCCAGCGGACATTTGTATGCGTGAAACGTGCGCGCATACATTTATCAGTGAGACCGCGGGAAAACTCGGCGGTATGCGTCTGGCAGCGGTCTCTGCATGGAAACGACTCCCGCGGGAGTGGCTATATTAAAATTCCTGAAACTTTTTAATCTTTTCAGTGCAGTTAAATATTAATAACGAAATCTCGGATACGGCCATGTGTTCCGTGGCGCTCAGGGACACGTCGGCCGACGCTCGTTATACTTTCGCCGAACTCGCGATACCCTATCGACCTAACGCCTTCCTTTCCCCTCTTTCCCGTCTCACTCGCTCCCTTTTCCTCTCTTTCTTCATGGCTGCGAGATTGGGCGAAATTCTATTCGAACAGTAAACGACGAATAGAAACTTTTCGTTGCGATTTAATTCTAACGTTGGACTAAGTATAAAGAATTGTTTGGTTTATATTAGATCATCATATAAGTTTATTTGATAACAATCAAAGTAATTACGGTTTCGTTTGCATTGGCCGTTCTTGCTCGACGAACGGTAAGTACATATTGATTGCGACAGTTAATTGCATGCGATATTTAGTACTGTTTACGCAGCGTTGCGAAATTAAACAGAAATTATTGGAAGTTTTAGTTGATTTCTAAGGAGCGGCCTAGAACGGCGGTCGATGTTGAAACGCGGATGTACCGACACGAGTGAGGCTGATGCTAACGAGGCCATCGTGTATCATAACTTACGATTCGTAAGTTACGATCCGCTCGACACGCATTTGACACGGAAAGAGTGGCGCGTTACGCGGGAAGAACGAGACAGGAAGTGAGGTATACAAGAGGTCTCGTGGCGGTATTTGTCTATGCATCGGTGGTGGCGGTGGTAACCGCAAGGTGCAGTTACACGTATTAGTCGTAGCGCGTAACGGTGAAGAGTGGTTGAGGGTGAAGGGCGAGAGAGAAACGAGCGTGGAGATTACTTAGCCGCCATTTAAACCTGAAAGCGAGCTTTGGTTCTCTGGTTGAGATCAAGCTGTGATATTAACGGTCTAACGTTATACCGGATTCCCCAAAATACACGGTCCGCAGGAAGTATCAAGCTCTCGCTCGGTATCGCTTCTATAGCTTACAGCCCCGACGTAATGGATGCACGTGTTAATTAAATCGCGGTTTAACTGCACGCCTACCTCGTAACTTTAATGCTTGCGCAGCTACGCAGAGTTGTTGTGATTTTAGTACTTCGAATACACGTTTTTCCACAGAATTATACAACATTCTGATACAACACAAATCTTAGGTGACCTGTATATTAATAACGAAAAATTGATTCGGAAGCTTCAAACCTGTCGTTTAATTTAGATCGATAAAACTTCTTATAATTTCCATTCATCATTTTATGGAAACTTTTATTGCGTACATGTACGCTACAGTCCTGTTTAAAATACCCTCGATGTTATAAACTAAGCATTACTACGTTAGATAATGTCAGTAGCAATGCCGAGAATAATAATCGTAAAGCTTGATTTGAATATATCAATGCAGGAACTGTGTGGTAGGTAACGCCTTTTTAACGCCCACTGGAATTTATTGGTTCAACTTAACGCAACGGAAAAAACTCGAAATATTTATTACAAAAGTTTCGCGTCTAATGTACGCCATCGTGAAACTGAAGAAACTCGGTTGTTCTGGGTACATAGTTTTAAACGTTATTTACGAATGTTCCGAGCAATGATAAAGAATTATTCGTATTCAGGTGAACTACTAATAAGAAATATAAATGTAACGCGACTGGCCTGTTTGTGGAATAAAGAAATATTAAACGTAAACCAACGGTGTTACGTTGTTTGCAGGTTGATACAAATTCGTTATAAAAATATACGATTATGTTACTCTGGACAATAAGAAATAACTATTTGAAACAATTTATTTCGAACAGCCTTTTTCAATACTGTTATTTAAAAATAATAATAGTACCAATTCATTTGAAATAATACCTACGTCAAATAATGAATTATTTGGTTACTTTTTTCATTTAAAATTCGACAAAAGAAATAATCCTCAAAATAATAAGAATATTATTATTATACTTTAGGAAAACGTCTTTTAAAATCTTGTATTTCCAGTAATATATTTTTAAAAATGCCTAAGATGCGCACTGGATCAATGATGTCTATAAAGGTTCACGTAATATTGTGACAAACTGAACAATAAATTCGATACATTATAATAATTAAGCAACGAATAAAAGCCGTTACATAAATTCGAAACTACGATATAATAATTTCTCGGAATCATTCCACCTGAACAGTCGTGTAACTTTCTTGGCAACGTGACAATTTAAATTGGATACTTCGTCGCTAACTTTCGCGCTGGTAACAAGCGTAGAGCGTCCATAAAATGACATCCCAGGGAATGATACGTACCGATAAAGGATGGAGGACCATTCTTTTATGGTTCTCCTCATACCAGACTTTTTTACTTCCCTCCCTTATTCATTTCTTCCATTCTTTTCTAATTTATAAACCCACCGTCTATGATTAGCGATTCCAAGTTTATAAAGACATTAAAATGGTCATCAGGTTGATACACGAGTAAAGGTCGATTCAGACTATACGACACGGACCGTCACGTTCCGGCAACGACACGACAAAACATTCAAATACGCGTTTTAATGTTTTGTCGTGTCGGTGGCGGTACGTGTCGTTACCGGAACGTGTCGTATAGTCTGAATCGACCTTTATTCTAATCGAGATTAGGTTGTCTTAGAAGCTGGAGAATTTAGTGGAACAAACAAACAAAAGTAACAATAGCACGGGTACCATCTCATCGAGGTATTCCTGCAAAAGAAATTTTCTGTGTGTTATTTGGCACAATAAACATACGTTAGAGAAAAAAATCGAAATGTTTTGTGTCCAATCGAGCGAGGAGCCGAATAGGTGTATTGTATATCAGAAGGCGCGCGAAGGGCATACAATTAACCCGAAGTGTTGCCACACACCCAGCCGCGGTAAGAAAAGCGGTTTGTGGCGTACGCCGGTCAAGGAAGAGCCGTGCACGAGGAGCAGAGAAAAAGGAATTCGGGGTAGAAGGTGCATAGACGGATGGCGAGGTGGTCGAGAGGCAGGGCGAGGGGCAACGTGGTTGGAGGATGAGGCTGGGGCCGTTGGAAAACAAAATAAAAGAGGAAAACCGCTGGCAATTTTTCACTAGCTTTTTAAAGCGCGGCTTAGGTACTCCTGAAGCGAGTTTGAATCGATTTTTCCGGAGGGTCCCATTTTTCTGCCGTCTCCTTGTGCCAAGCGATGCGAACTGTACCTACTTCCAGCTGTTTCGCCGTCGAACACAAATGTCACGCTAAGTTCGGATTTTAGATAGAAGTCTACGATCTTGGAACTTACCGCTGGATTTTCCTGTCAAACGAATGCTTTTCGAGATACGCGGGGATTTCGAAGATTAAGAGTACCGGGAAATGTCAGGGTTTAAACGGGCATGCTTCTCTTTTCCTCCTTTTGACGGGGAAACCGCGTATGAAAGCCCTATTTCACGATCCGGACACGCGTATCCGGATATATTCGAGATTAGTGATTTTAATCCTCTTAAGGCTACTCTCATTATTTTGTCGCAGTGCCGGATTTGTGCCTGTGTACATACAAGTTTGTTTTGTTTCGTTTCGACGGATTAATTTCAAAATTCCTTGAGACGCGCGACAGGTGCATGTCGAGGGATAGGGATACTTTTGAACGATGCCTTAGTGTTTGAAAGTCGTTCGTTCCATTGACGATGAGCGCTATTAACACGCTTTCAGTGAACCTGTATTCTAGGACGGAGGAATTTTTCCACGAATGTGCAATTAAACAGAGTTAGGAACTCTGTACATTAGCTTGTAACGCGTAGACGGAAATGGGTAAATACTAATGAAAATTAACATGTTGACTGCGAGGCTAGTACTCATAAAAATGTCTCGAAAGCTGAAACTTTGTTTCGAGACAAATGAGAACTACGTAATGTGACATTTGCCGCTGTACTTCATTCTGTAACTTCATCAAGTACACAAATCTTATGTGCAATAGATTTATTTTCTAGAACACCTTACCTTCAGAATTAAGTTATTCAGTTCCTCAAATATGTTCCACAAATGTGTGAAGATGAACGTGTTAATTGTAACAACACTGCATTTGTATAAATTACATGTACAAATTAACTACGTGCAATCAACGACAACACAAATAAGTAAAGATCCCTTTATTCAAAGTACTAAAACAAAATTTTTTTTAAATATATGTAGTATATATGTAGTATTTTTAACACCTTGCTTTTTTGGAAATTTAAAATTCAATGATGTTTTCTGCGAATCATTTACTAACAATAAAGAGAAAATTGCTATTGAGGCAGCAGAAATACACTTTACAGAATACAAATGGAGAATATTTGTGCTAGACACGTTCGATCATAATGGAAAGGCTCTTAAAATAAGTGCACCATATAAGAGAGCAATATTCGAGGTGTGGTCGAACCAAGGTGATGTGTAAGAGTTTTATAGTGGAAATGTTTTTGAAGTGATGAGATACGGGGATAATAAACCCCGAAACCTTAAAAGTCTTTCAAGCTGTATTAAAACAGTGATCTCGAAAATGAGAAGAGACGGTGTTTATAATTACTTGCGCCATTAAAACAAGTTAGCAGTACAAAATCAAGAGATTAATAGAAGGATGCAGGATGGTGACGTGGATATTGTTCGTAACTTCCAAAAAAATTGATTAGGATAATTGTAAATTTAACAGAATCTTGTCCATACATGTACACATAAACGTACCAAATATAAGTTTATGCCAAGTACTCTGGCCGAAAAATATTATGAAAATTCACTCGAAACTGGTCAAACAAAACGCTCGAAATTACAGAAAAAAGGTAACCAGTTCAGGAAAAAGATTCCACAATAAATAATAATGTAATTTTTCACGAGCATATCGTGAAATATTAAATAGGGATTAAACACGGCAGACTAAAATAGCAGTCTTGCCGGCAGAAAAGTTTTATAAACGCGACATTTTCGATCAATATACGACTGTCGTGTCATCGTTAAAATAACAGGTAATGGATAATATCATTTATGATTCTACCACGAAATCCCAGTTTGCCGTGAAATATAACGCTTCGTGCAGACGCGATAACAAAATACACACTTCGGTACATGTGATTTTACGAATGAAAGCGTGATGAATACTTAAACTGCCGCGTGCGTACGAGAAAAATATCTCACGTTGCGATGATAAATTAAATGTATGCGCGACGCCGACGTTTACACGAATTTATGCCCGAAACACGGCGTACGTGTGGCTGTATGCGATTTGTTTTATTTCCGTATCATTCATCGGGAAACGACAGTGGCTGGGCCAATGGTTTGAATCGTATTCGTTAAATGCATGCGCGAAGAACTTTTTATTTCTCATTAAACAGGGCGGCAGTTACAGGTTACAGCTCTCCGGTCGTCGAATTTCGTCGTTGGTTCGAAATTACAGAGAAACCCTTGGAACGCGAACACGTTTACACCCTTTCCTTTCGATGAATTAATCCTCTCAGGGAATCGACTTCGTGTCGTCAGAGAGACCGTAAAAGGTAACGAAATCGCATCTTGAGTTCACACTAACGGCCCATTAAAAAACAACGTGATCACATTGCGTCGGTATTTCCTTGTTCCAAGCCTTGATATTGAAACACCGATTCTGCAGAGGTGCTACCGTTCCGACGGAATTTATTCCCAACTTTCCTTTATCTCGTCGGCTCCGATTTCATTCCAATGTGCATCATATTCGAGACTAATGAAATTTTTACCCAAAATCGATTCTTCCATATCTGTGTATTTCGTTGTGCGAGGTAGCCAGACGTAATCTATTCTGGGGACCGTAGCCCCTTTGTTGAATCATTTCAACAAAATATCTTTTTTTGACGATCTGGAACAAGATACGCGAAATACCTCAACTCGATGTCGGATACGTGAAACAATGAATAAACTATGAATTTGAACGTTGACGTCACCGGTAGCAGCAATGTAGACGACAAATAAATATTAAGAGACATTCGACAGAAAGACAAATACTGAACAAGTATTGTTATTCTTTTGATGTCATCTTTACGTGTTCCGTTAATTAAAAGTATTAATTACTGAAATTTTGTGCGTGCAATTTTGTGTTTAAACACTATAATATCGAGACATTACGTACTGTTATTGTTTTTCACGATCAAGAAATTAATGAATGTGTGTATGAAATCAATAAAATCAATTGAATGGATCAAAATATACACACACGCTCAGAAATCGGCCTGCAATATTTGACATGGCTACTTCAGTATATATCTACGCTTGTCT
Organism: Hylaeus volcanicus; assembly: GCF_026283585.1. Taxonomy (NCBI): domain Eukaryota; kingdom Metazoa; phylum Arthropoda; class Insecta; order Hymenoptera; family Colletidae; genus Hylaeus; species Hylaeus volcanicus. Next base: position 22,091,086 of record NC_071976.1, read on the forward strand.
CTACACCCTTACTAATTCTACGCTAATGAAACATTAATAATCAACTTCTACATATAAATACAACAAATCAAACGATACATTATCAACTAAATACGAGTATTATATGGAAAAAGGAATAAAGCAGAAACAATAAACGTAGAGTTCTTTGTATGGATTTCAAAAAACATTCTGTGCCGAATGAAGAATATATTTAAAATTGTATATCGTAATAATTTATGCGAATCAATAGCATTACTTTATAAAATTGCGGAGAATTAACGATAGCTTGATTATTCCGGGTTGCTTGGAGTTTCAAGCATTAAAATTTTAAACGCGCGCGGACAATTCTCGATTTGAAGCAAAAGCCTGCTGGATCAAGTCAGCAGAGACCAAGCTATTAATAACGAAACAAGAAGCCATCAATAATTACGCGTATCCCTTCAGTAATAGAATGCGAATTAATCTTTCGTAGTATTCCGTTTAATTACTGCATTTTGTTAATTGTTTTTACGGTATTAAATTCCTTCAGTTTGTAACATAAATCAAATATAATTAAAAAAAACAATTTGAAATTTGTCAACTACCGAGATATAGGTAGAAACATAAATTAATTGCAGGAATAAATAAAAGAATATAATTTTAAGTTATGATTTCATGTTCGAAGATTTAGGGTTTGTTGATGAAAACTGAAATGTTACGTAAGTTAAAGTAAATTACCGTTAATATAACTTGCAATGAATACTCGTCACGTGTCCCTCAGATAGGATAAAATAGCTCAAGATTTGGATGCACGATAGACTTTTCAACCACAATATGGTTAGTTAACATTGCATGCAGGAAAGAGAGTTGTTCACATTACAACGCTATATTATCACTCGTTCACCACGAAGAGAACGGTAAGTCGTCTTTAATGAGTGAGATTAAGAGGACTTACGAGATTTCGCCGAAGGGAGCGAAGGCTTCCCTCAAGGTCTGCGTCTCGATCTCCGGGCTCAGATCTCCTACGAATATGTGGTAGTGTTCTGAAACATACATAACGCAACCGTTAGAAAATGTGCTGTGAAAAAGAATACGTTACTAATGGTAATTACAATAACACGACGTTAAAACTGGACATTTCATTTTGTTGTTACTATTTGTCCTTAATTAACGAAAATAAATTTAAACTTTTTATGAAATAAATTCATTCCCTAACATAACTAAATGATCTTGCAAAACGGTACAATTTATTTATTCGAGTAAAATAACCCGCGCAATTTCATGGTGGTTCCCTTCATTTTCATACAAACGAAATCTAAAATAACATTTTCTGTCGAGCTGTATTGTTCGCAATCTTTCGAATTACTTCTCGTCCAAAATACAATCCACTTCACCAACATTTTAAAACTTCAAAATCAGAAGCAAATTATTGTCTAGCCCATCTTTAAATATTCAACGCAGCGTTGCGTTATGGACTCGTCGGAACAGCGGGCGAGCACGGAATTGAACGAGAGGGCAAGCTATGTTTCCAGTGTTTCTGTTAAAATTGCAGAAGTAATTTAGCGTGGCCATTGCTGCCAGATACATTAGATAATATTCCGTATACTCTAACAATGCTCCCGACTGTTCTTGCATTGTTATTCAACCTGACAAAGAAAATAAAGGACGCAGTGGAAACGGTACCGCGATATTACTGTAAGAAAATTCGATCGAACCGAATGGCGGCATTAAATCAACGTGTAGATGGCAACACGTAAGAATAACAGAAGGCTGCAAACACCATTTCAAATGGAACGCTTACAGATGTTTACCTTCTGAATCTGCGGAGCTCGTTAAGCAAACCCAAGGTGCGAAGAGTAACATTTAAGGTGCACATAGAAGTAAGAAATTATTATTAATTCCAATGTTTTCGGATAACTGTGTATGGTCTACGCCGCAGAAATACTGCTACTAGTAGGCCAGTTTAAAATAAATCGAAGGTCTGATAATATTTGGTCCGATCGTATCAATAATCATTAGTTTCGCATGTGTAAAGCAGTTCCTTCGGTCGCTAATTAGGAAAGATTTTATTTTTACTTTATATCGTATATATTAAGCTTGCCAACTTAGCTGTGATAGACATGTATGAATGCGTCTATAATAATTAATTGCAAATTATACATCCCATACAGAAATTTATTACAATTATTAAAATTTAAATCTCAATGTACTTTCTTTACATTTCACAATTTCAAAAATATAAATGATCTGTTTAATTTAAACAACTAAAAATACAATATACAAGTTTCAAACAAAAATTAACATCGAAAGACAAATATTCCATACAAGAAAATAAATAAAATAATATTGTGATACGAGTGAGTACGTTGCTCGAATAACTACAGCCACGATACCGAACGGGTCTCTGTAAACGAATCATTGATATCGCGAGCAAACATGTTTCTGCAATTAAATTTATTACGGCGCCAGAAATATAAAATTGATTTCCAAATAAGCCCGGCGCTCATACCGGGTGTATTACAACGGAATTAGATCATGTGGGTTGCAGCAGCGAATAAAATTAATCGATTGCAGTTGATATTAAATTAGGTGACAACGGCCATTAAACCGCTCACGTAAACGGTAGTACAAATAATCGAGGCCATATGCGATGAACCGTGAATTCGAATACATTATCGAGACAAAATTCGAGGAGTTACCAGTATCGGTCCAGAGTGTGTATCGATATTTATCGCAGATTAGGTATTCATATTTCTTTAATCGTGTTCTGAAACCTCTATTATCCAAACTGGTTGGCATGAACATGCGAAACATATGACAAGTACTCTTTGAATGTCATTTGTTCTCTTTGAAATATTATCTAAAAACACTGATTACGGAGTTATGATTTCATACAATAATTTGGTCTTAATTCCTAATTCCATATATATATGATCTGTACAGGTTGCTTCAATCACGTATTCCTACATTTAAAAATGACAAAACCCCAAAAATTACGATTTAAGTACTACGTTACAGAAGGTTAAAAGCTGTAGAATTTTCCAACAAAATGGACTTACAGTGGGTGTAGAAAGTATTCGTACACCAATCAATTTCCAAAAAAACTGTGTAAAATTGTAATTTATTAACTTATTTTTGATAAACAATGACATTCTACATATTCACCGAAATCTCTAGAATAGATAGATTACAAGAAAAAGTAGCTATTTATGTTAGTAGCGAAATTAGCAAGAAACAAACAATTAATCGATAGAAATGTTGAAGCAATAAATATTCGCACAACTGTTTAAATGTACTTTCCTGGAAATTTGATGTTCCTAATTCGCACGGAGGAATAAACTAATGTGTTTACGTTACAAACTCTACTGTAAATGGTTCGTCATAAGAATCGTACAAATACTTATTGCTTCTATACTTTTACCTACTTTTCGTATTTTTTTTGTTAATTTTACAAATTATATCAACTAGTAAATGTTGTTTGGACTATATCTATCTTAGAGACTTCCGAGAATATGTAAAATATCATTGCTTATAAAAAAAAGAAGTTAAGAAACTACAATTTCACACAAAAGTTTTTTGGGAAATTGATCGGTGTATGAATACATTCTACACCCACTGTATACCATTTTCATACTAAGCGACTGACATATAAGATTGTAATGTCACCGCAATAACCAAGCCATTACGTTTTTAACCGTTAATATTTTTAACTGTTTAATACGTCCCCAACGTTACCCCCAACTGCATATCTATATATCGGCGCGGTACACGTAGATATACGCATACATTAAGGGCGCGTGCACTCAGCGCTGAGTCAGACGAGATTGAAAACTGCACCGTTCCATGAGTTATGGGAATCTTTAATGTGAAGTTATGGAAATCTTGTAAGGCAATAAATAATATTTGCGCCGCCAAGCAGGAAAGACGCAGTAAAACCGTCGATTTAGTACAGTGGCCCGGTTGTTCCGGGTTCGCTGAATATGCATTTTGCCGCCGCGAAATCTGGTTCGTTTACTCTATCCCTAATTGCTCCACTTTACTCCACAGTTTTAAGGTACATTCCCCGATTCTACTATTAACGTGCCGGTTTGTTGACCCCATTTGCATTTTTTCGTGCCGTCTGCTCGGACCTTTGCGTCAAAACCGTCGGGTTTCAACTCGATCATCCAGCTGGTTAGCTCGATTCGATCCCGTTGATTCGAAAGGAGATCCGAACGGTGCCCTTTTCGACCGTGAATTAGCTATCGATCTGCATACGTGATACGACGCAATACTAACAATCGAGACAATCTTTCGTTCTTGCCCGCAAAGAATGGATCGTAAATGGAAAAATCGACTCGATAAACATTTCCCCCTCGCCAATCTCTTTCCTTTGTTCCGTCTGTTCCCCCGCTATCTTTTACTCATTTCATCACCTCCAGCGGGTTATTTTCGGGAACGAGTGGGTCAAAATGAGTAGTCGAAAATTGAGTTACAGCTGTAGGAGGTCTCCGGCCGGAGAGTCAGTTGCTACGAGCCGGAGTGTTCCGTCGCAGGAAAGTACAGAGGGATATGGTAGATGTGGGGTTGCTGGGAACGGAGGGTGGTCTGATTACAATCGGTTGATGGTCTATCCTCGCCGGTCGGACGTTCCGGTGGGCACACATAGTGGCCCATTCCCGTGAATTAGTCCGAACCTCGTCATCTTGTCCGCCTTCCCGCACCCCCGACATCGTACCGCACCGGATTCTTGGGACTATTTGAAAACCAGCAGGAAATTGACAAAAGTTTATTCTGCGGATACACAGAGACGTATTTGCTTGATCTAGCTGGCTAAAGATCAATTCTGTCAAACTCATTTCAGATGGAAATAAATCGTTACATGTTCAAGTTCAGTATTCAACGTTTTGTTCGATTTTTTTTTTTTTTAAACAAAAAAGGTTATTAGATGTCAAGTACAGTTAGGCTTAGTTAGACTTACATTGCCGTCTCACTAGTTGTGTGTGTAAACTGTTACGTTTAATTTCAAACTCAAGCATTGTAAATTAAAGTTAAACTATAAATGAACCTAAGCATACGAATCAGTCCCATAAGTCGCACTCTTTCTGTTTATTAAAGAGATTTGTTTGAATTTAAGTTTTTTCTTTTAAATTTAAGAATTTTGAGTCCCCAATTGAATAACGATTTTATTGCTTACCATCGGACCACACCCACGGTTGAACGTGGACAAATCTTTCCGCAGAACGCAACATATCGAGACAACGTCGCGTCAACTTGCAAGATAAACTGGCAATTTTCGAGGAGACTTTCTGGGTCGCAATATGCATCGTAGAAATTCGTATAATACAATTCCAGTGGAAGTTACAAGACATTTCTATACGCGAATCGCGCAGGAAGGGTAAGAATGGAACGCGATTCTACCAGGACAGAAATCAGATCTATTCAAGCAGGACAATGAGAAGAGAGACGCACAAAAGTCCGAGCAATGCCATAGATCAAGGGATCGAGCGCGGATGGCTCATAGATCAAGGATTTTCTTAATTTCGCGAGGCAACGGTAAAACGTTGATTTAGAGAGGGTCGAGCAACTTAGACGCACGCCTCTACAGACGGGTATATACGCCACGGGATGGAAGCCACGTTGCCGGCATAGAGACCTCTATTAATTCTTCGTGCGGCGAAAACCTAGCGGGCTGAACAGAATCGAATCTCGGTTTGGTTGGTCGCTTCCAGACCTCGCGGTGCATCGGTGCACACGTGGTGCCTATAAGCTTACGTTCCACGGTGGGAAATATGGGTCACCACACAGCTGACACGCGACCATTCTGTACCGTAACCCGTTTTTTCGTTACCGACTATTTTACAATCGTATGCGACTTTTTCGAGTCTCGGGAAAAGTTTGAGGGTTCTACTCTGGATGAAAAACTCACCGTCTCTATTAATTCCATTTTATACAATTTTAAAATTGTTAGTTTACACCCCGATGCAATATAGAATTCTGCACTGTAACCTGTTTTTTTTTGTTTTGTTAAAACTTATGTTTGCACGTATGTTAAGCGTCTTGTGCAAGAACGAAGCTATCAAACAAATGTTTTTACAATAGATGAAAAATATTTCTAAAATTGATACACCGCCTGAAAACGATGCAAGAAGTTCGTATAAACACATGTCCTATTTGACAGTGTTTACGAGTTATCATGTGTTTTACAGTCTGTCCTAGATGTCTGAGTCTTAGGAATACTACTGGTTTAATTGCTTGGAGTAATAAAGGTGTCCTATTAATGCCCAATGAACAAGGAGGAACACTAGGAATTAAATTCCTCTCTTTATGTCTACCATCATGTCAGACTTGAATGCTTGTCCAGTTACTAGCTGCATAATTACATTTTCCGAAAGATACTCCCCATATGGTGTAGTCGTACAAATGGCATCAAACATTGTTGTCAAAACGTTAATTATCAAACACTCCATAATTTAACATTTGTCGTAGTACTCATTTTCACAACCTGACTTTAATTCCATCGTTTTCTAGAATTCATTTAGTAATTATTTTTGTCAATGCGTTTTGATTTATAATATAATTTACGATATTGTAATGCAGAAAAATAAATATAACACGAGTGTGGTATACTACCAGTTGCTCTTACAAAAGAATTACTATACTTTTATTTTTATTTTTGGTTTATTATCGAAGCATATGTTATTATGTTAATGGTATTTGTTTATTTAAAAGTCATTTTAAGATACGTAATGCAAAACATAATCCGTACCCATACATTATTATTATAATAAATTATGTTAATTACGTATAATATAAAAATGGTTATCATTTTTACGACAGAAAATGTTTGTCACCCAATCTCGTTCCTAGGTACTGCTCTCGTCCCTTACAGGCACAATTTTCTAAATGGATTCCTAGTCTATCCTAATGAAATGAGCTGACCAACGCCGTGTACACGTCATTCCACTGCTGACCCAGTTAGCGTATCATTTTCAAAAGAAAAGTGTTTTGACGCTAACATGTAAAGATGACTATCGCGCCTACATAAAAAGAACACAATTTGATTATGACTATGATTACTATCTTCTGTATATAGATAGACTGTTTCATATTCTGAATACAATATATATGGCATTTTAAAATCTGGTTGATTTTGTGCTTTCAGACGATCCAATGTCAAGTTATCGTATGAACCATGGAAAACGGGGATAAGTTTCATATGACTGTAACAATGAAAAAAAAATGATTAACGATAACCAAAATGATATTTTTTTATTAGTTTAACATGTCTACTATTATGTATAAAAACATTAACATTTCACAAGTGTTTGTTCTATAAAATAAGAATTTAGTTTGTTGAACTAAATTCACAAAAAACTAAAGCTGGAATTAAAGTTCAAAGTTGCGACGGAGATATGTAATCACAGGGCAAACTGATAACGCGAGGGTTCGCAGCCAACGACAATGAACTTCTTAATTAATGATGTTGCGAAACCAATTAATGATTGTTACGCTACTTCAATTAACCTGCTTGTTTGAAACGAAGGACGCATTTTCATGATGCATTCAGCCACCGGTGACTGGTCTCACGATTCGTTCTGGTCTGTCCGTAACAATGCCAGGGAATCGAAAGTGTATTGTGAAACGCATAATAGAAGCACTTTGTGATAAATTGATCGGTCTGTTGGCAAGAACGTTCTCGCACGAACACCATGAATGCTAGTTCTACGTCGAAAAATTGTCTCTGCCAATAGATCGGCAAGCTTTGGCTGTGCAATCAGCCAACGATTGGCAAATCTGTTATTCTATTATGAAGAATCAACAATTTAAAATATTCAACGTAGGAATTTCGTCCGTTGGACCTCGCAGAAATGATCATTACCAACATGAGCCGGAACCATTTCTAACTGAAAGCAAAGAACAATGCAATCGGTTTCCCTTTGTAACGCCAGTTTAACCTACAAATAAATTTCATTCTCGAATTAATGAGGTTATTATTCGAATCAAAAGATACGAATTTTCTCAATAAATCGTTAACAAAAAGAAACTTTGGAAAACATGATATATATAGTTGAAACATTCAAATAAATACAAGATACCCGAAAAACCACTGATTTAATTTACAAAATCTACATTGATTCAATGAAAAAGTACGTCTGGATTGTCGAGCCACTTGAGAGTTTTCCAAGTACAAAAAGCACGACAAACCGTTACAATCTCAGCAGCAGTTCTTCTCCGCCATAATAGTGAAACCCTATTTCTTCCCCTTTGTTCGGCTGTTGTGCTGTCATCGACACGTCATTGTTCGAACAAAAATACGAGTAAATCCGCTCGCCGGTCGCGTCGAAACAAAGCGGAGGGTAAAAACGCAAGCACACTTCTGGAATTTTCCCGTGGCAGTTTTATTTCGTCAATTCTGTGACAAACGAAAGAGCGTAGGTTAGGTATACGCGAGGCGGCATTGATAGCGCGACCGGGCTCAACTGTAAATCGTCGTGATTTAGGGGATGAACGACATATTGGCCAATGCATAGCTCAAACTGCACTATGCTCGATGGTATACTGCCAGCGCTGGCTTCTACGACGGCAACGACGGCAACGCGATGCATGATGCATTATCCCTAGACGAGCGTAGATAACGCCGGAATTGCCGTTGCTACGTTCATCCTTGGATTTTCTCGATATTCTAGAGGTGGTCCTTTACTGATCACGTTCATTGCAGGCCCTCGTCTATCACACTGAAGCATCTAATCGCGAAGACGAATGTCGATAGAATGACGGACAAAAGTGGTTTGGCAAAGTGGCCGGGACCATTTCTTCGTTCGAATAATCGAACATTTCCATCCGACTAGGCGAACTTTCTTCGATGCATAAGTAATTTTTGTTTAAACTGTCAAGGACGTGTTCTCATTTTACTTATATAACCCCTTAGCTTGACCCTTTAGTTAACCCAACTAATTCCAAGTGATTGGCGAACTTCTTACAGCTAACATAAAATAATATTGGTAATTATCACTAATAATAAAACTTTCATATTGCTGTATACGATTCCTATAATATTGGAATATAATTCCTTAAAACTTCTTCAACTATTTATCACATTATTCAGTAACACTGATAGTGTTCCAAATATTTATTGTACAAGGAGAAATATTTACGTGTCATCGTAATAGCAACTCGTTTCTCATAAATATTTTCCCATTTTTAAACTTTCTTAGTAAACATGACAATTGTAAAACATTGAATATGAAAATTGCATCGCATAAACGCAGATAACGAACATTACCGTGATCATCGCTATTGGATTTTCCCCCATTTAGTACCATTTGTATGGAATCAATTTAACGGAATAGCTCTAAATGTATTTAAAGCTACGTTTCGCTAAAGCAAGTGTCGCACTATCCAATTTCGGTGCATGATGCATGCATATACAGCGCGATTAATCTGCAAATTTCCATTACGAGTATTCAATTTCAACTATAAATTTCCGCAAACGTGATACCTATGATGTTAGGAATGACTGATCGCCAATTTAGTTAAACATGTATCGTTGAAATGCTATTCGACACGGGGGTATAGGAAGTCTCTCCGGTAAATTATTTCCAATCCTCGATAATTAGGCCTGGTTCTCGGAAATACGAAGCAGTAGTTTCAGGGTTCTACTTTAAACATTAAAAAAAAAAAATTATTTCTACTGCGATACTACTGAACAAAGTTATAATCACTTCTTTCATATTTAATCTTTCACTACCTCGCGTTAACTCGCGTTAAACAATAACAATTACTGCGTAATACTTTGAGATATTGATTCAAATGGATTATTGATGCGACTGTCCTGAAATAAATGTTTTCTAGAATTATTTTTCATGACGTGAAAAGCATATAACATGGAAATTTTATTATTTTCAAATGGATCAGGAGAAATCTGCAATGCAGCAAAGGTTAATACTTCTCGCCTCAATTTGCATCTGAGCGACAAAACAGGTAGACAACTGTCACGCTGCGAGAACGCAAATTGATAGGCGAAAAGTATCGTGGGGAAAGTGAAGTCAACGAGCGGTCGCGTTTAACTTTTCGCTGTGCCCTTATAGACCAATCCCGTTTACATTGAATCAGCTTAATTAAATGGTCCGAACGAGGCGGCATCTGAAGTGCGTGTGTGTATGGATCTGCGCAGGTTTGCGTGGAGTGTATACACACCTATCGTGTATCCATCAGCATGCGTGGTGGCGCAATGCCAAATTGATGCTGTTTGCCGTCGCTCTAAGCCTCAATCTGCCCGGTTGTACCAGGACGATCCTAACACGCGCGTGTTAAGCTCGACGCATTATAGATACGTTCCATCCATCGACGTGGCTAGCGAGTAGTCGGTAAAGCGTTACGGTACGTCTAAACTTGAGCCGAATGTCAAGCCCTGAGTCCTCCCATCTAAAGCTACATTCTCACTCGTTAGTGTTAGTCTTTTAACGCAGTGTTTTCCAACATTTTTCGTCACCGAAGTTAATTATACTCTCAAAAATTTCGAGCGACAGAACTTTCGTTTATGTGGACTATATTTATCAATATTTATTATCGCAACTTCGTATTGCATATTGTTATTTCGAGAATGTTTGTGAATGTATATTTGCTAATTCATTTAGTTCCATTTATTGCATCGATGATGGAAGAGTAATCATAGAAATTTATTATTCGATTATTTGGTTTGATTTATTGGAAAGTATTTTGTGAATGAAGAAGATTGAGATTATTGAACTGCCAATCCTAGTTAGTTTCCTTCATCATATTTCTGAGAAAATTCCTTTAACCTTGATATTGGATTTTGGCGTGGCTCCAAGAATCTGTTCGGACTAATAAGTTAACAACGTCAACACACCTATATCTATAAAGTATTAACTTTAGTTGGATCCATTACTCCCGTAAAATCTGGTCGATTAGATAGCAAATGTTTGCAAGTGGCCGAACTGATGTCAAGTATCGACCACTGCGTGACCACCCCTGGGTCGAGTTTAAGCGATGGTAGGCGGAAAGCGAGGAGTTCAGGGGAAGTGATAGAGGAGGCAGCAAAGGGAAATGCTCTTTTTACGATGATCGAAAAGAGGATTGCGATTACAGGGTTCAGCGAGTGTCACGTCGCAGTCGGCTTTTTGCGCCGTAAGCACTTTCTCGTAATATGAATATCGTTAAGCAAAAGCTCGAACGATCGAATTGTAAAACTGATCACATTTACCGATTCGACGGCGTGTCGTAAACGGTATCCGCAACAAGAAAAATGTAACCCGGATCTTCTTACAAGACTTTACAACTCCACGCTTCTTCTCCAATATTCTAGAAAGCCTTGGCGTCTCGTTACCGAAGTTTGTCCATTGCTACGTCATAAATTCGCGTTCTTCTCAGTTAGACAATGTACTATTTCTTCTTTATACATCGTTTTCCTTATTCAAAATATTATAAAACCAATTCACTTTTTCTCCCGTTACGTTATTTCTTGTTTCAGATGATTCCCATCGAAGCAGATGAAGGCATATTCCTGTCAATTTTCATATATGTATTTTGCACGTCAGATTGAAATCAAAAGAGTAGGATAGTGTAGTTTAATTAATGCTTCGTTATACTTTCCTTGGATTTGTTACGCACTTATTTGGTGATTCTCTGTATAAATAAAGATATTGTAAGCGTTACAAGAAATGTATCTTTTCAAGTTGTAGTATTCAAGTAATTAAGTATACAAACATTCAAAAACACATTTTCAAATTACCCATTACATACACATTAAAATTGATTAGAGTTCGGTGAAAGAAGCGTCAGCGTCGCACAGTGCACGATAGCCTGACCTCATACGGATTTTACTACTTGAAGTCTATTACCAAAACATTCATCGAGTCGCCACCATAAACATTATGGGATTCTTAATCGTGGGTTTATAAATAGGGAATTTTTCTGCATTCATTTCGTCGTTAGCCTCACCGAGGTGTAACGCGCCACCGCGAAACGTTCCCGATATCGCCACGTTTCTAGGATCAAGCTAACCAAGTAACAAAAGGAAAGTCGGTAAATCGATGGCGAAAAATGTTCTCTTGATATTCGAAATGTCGCCTCGCTCGTGGGACGGGCACGAACGTGATGTATTTTTACATGGCGACGAGTCTGTACGGGCTGGACCTCTTCCGAGGGAAAAAGAGCGACGAGTCCGGCGAGTGCGGACCGGAAGGAAGGAAAAAGAGACAGAATGTGAGGAAAGAGGCCGTGTCGAAAGCAACACACCAGCGAGAGAAAGAGAAGTGAGAACGGTGACCGACCAGCTCCGGAGGGATACAAATTCATGTCGATGCAGCACAAAGTGGCGTCCACCACTTCTCAACCTATTCACCCCCCGAGCCCCGCCGGTCCTCCTTCCCTTTTTCCCCTTCTGTGCCGCAACTTTCCGACGCCCACCCACGCCGTTTTCCCGACCGCCTCTTCGACACTCGTCCAGGCGTTCCTATCGATCTAGGCGATCTAAAAACTCCTGGAAACCACCGACGACAGCTTTTGCGGGCGCCGCTTAGCGGGACGTCGCGCGGATACATCGACGTCTACGGAGCATCGGAAAGAGAGCTTTTTTGCGTGCGGCCGTCGGGGCTTGGCTTAAACAGCGCACAAATAGAACGGAAGGAAGATGAGACAGAAATTGGCTTTAAATACACTGTAGCGGATACGCGCAGCCGAGAGCGGCGTTGGTTTAAAACACTCTCGCCTGGTACGGTAGAAATTCCTTGCGGGAAATGGGCCAACTACGAAACGCAAGCTATGATTACACCTATTACGAGGCTAAAACGTCGACGTTGGAATGATAAGATTGATTAGAAATATCATCTATGATTTCTGAATATTTTCACATCGATATATATAAACATCGTGTGGAAAGTAAAGTCAGGATTTGTATTCAATTGCCTGGAATTAACTCCCATAGAAGACTTTATTTCTAAGCAAATCAATTTCACGGTTGTATTCGTGAAATTGGAAGCATCGTATCGATGGAAATAAAAATCGTACATTAACGCCAATTTTTATTGCAGTACAGTCAAAATTTTGTTTCAGAATATGTAAATAAATGTATGCATCTAAAGTTCTTTCTATAAACATCAGAGTTCCTGACCTACTTGCGCACACAGAACCACCGACTATGATGAAACCACCAACGTGTTTTATAATCGAGCGCAAATTTTGCATCTCCGTCTCTATGCCAGCATTCTTTTACACAAATTTGCGCCCACTTTACTTGAATAAACTTGATTTAGAATCCTTAGATAGTATTATTTAATTTTGAAATAAAATATTTCTATTTGTATGCTTTTAAGGAAATCTTGATAATTTCTTTAGATTAATTCAATTGGTTTCAATGAATCCATTCCAAAACTAATAGTATTGTTAAAAAAGTATACTGTACAGACGATGATCATGCTATTCCCACGTTAAATAAGGCGCGCTATTTGCAGTGATTACTTTGTGAATACTCTTCAAACGTGATACATACATTTTCTGTTTAAATGTTGAATTTTCAGCAGCGTCAGTTTGATCTACGCTACGTTTTATAAATAATTACTTCTTTACGAATGTCAATATTAATGTGAAATACACGTTTGTGATGGGACAAGCGTTAAAACATTTCCAGAGACGAATTACGTCAACCGTAGATTACGGGATCAGATCCGAGTTGAATATTTCATTCAAATTCGAATACCGCAAAATATTTGCGTTACAGGGAGAACTGGTTCATTGAATCTGTGGTTGGAAATCTGCTCTTCGCCGTAGAAATGTGGTTAAAAAAAAAGGCTTCGCAGCATCAATTAACGTGTTATTCATGCCAGACACGTACACGGTGAACTAATAATATTTTAAATCGTTCTGAAAAGCAGACATTAATAATTAAAATGAAACGCGCTTGAAATATTCAACAATGCTTATCACAAGCTTCTCCCCTGTTTAAATTGGAAATTCTAGTTATATTGTACAGGTGCTAAAGAAATATTTTTGTAATTCTTTTTTTAAATAGTGTAGCACGTTTATAAACGTTTTATCTTTTTTCTTATCATATAATGAAATATAATTTTTTTCCATTATTATGGATAATTTAAATTACAAAGTGCATTATTATTATTCATCTGTCGCTCGCAACATCTACACCACTGTCATAGTTAGTGGTTCGTATGTTTTTCATGAAAACTTTGAAATATAACTGCAACCGCAGACGATGTCTTAAAGAAAGGAGAAACAAACGATTGCGTTAGAAATTCAATTCAGAAGAGGAATGAAGTTGTCTCCCTTATCATCGATTCGTTTCTTTCGATCCTGCTAAAGAGAAAGGGATCTCTGGGAAGACAGAGAAACGGGGAACTGGTATAAAAAATTGATTGTCAATTCATGATTGACGGAAGAGACTTGAGAACCGTCTAACTGTGTGACGTCCACAAAAGATACGAAAGTCGAGTAGGAGCAGCAGCAGACGGGAAAAAGAAGCGATAGAAGTGGTTTAGGGGGTGGTAGGAGTGGCATTCTAGAACGGGCAGACCAGTCGCGGCCAAGAGTGCACATTCAGCAGCTTTGCTCGATCGCCGTCAGAATATAAATTTGCAACATTATCGCCCTGGAAGGAGCGTTATCCCCATCAGCGTGAGTTTTCTGACACGCGTAGTGTACCAGAATCCACATCCAGCCACTCCAGTCGAATGGATTTCCAGCTTCTCCAGTCTCTATCGACTATAAATTCCGGCGACTCGATTACCAATTTATTCATCGCGATTGAAAATTATTGCCGATTTATTCGCCGTATCAAAAAACGGACGAATTCTCAGCATTTCCGATGGTCTTTCGCGCGGATTCTGCTGCGGCGCAACTTCGTCTCAAGACGAACCTCAGCCGATCGAATTTCACGGCATTTGAAGAAATGCCTGAACGAACGTAATTGGTTTTTCGATACTGGGCGTAAATTCTTGAGATCTCGTCTTGGAATTAATTGGAGAAGGTAACGGTTAGCAATGAATCTTCTTTCTTTGTTTACAAAATTCAGGGTATTTGAAACCTTATCTAAGGTCGTTCTGTGCTGTATCTGTGCTGTAAATTCAAACAATTGACCAATTACTGCATTACTGAAAAATCTATCGTACACGTATCTTTCCAAAAAAAGGCAAGTACTTTCTTCCTATTTGCTTCCTGTCTTAATATTTTGACTGCTTCATGTTTGCACGATTGCATAATTCTTCCTGGGGAGCGATAACGGCGGACATAGAGGAGAGATTTCACGCTAGACTCGAACACGTATCCTCGTAATTCCGATAACCGAAACGATTCGAAAAGTTTGCGTAACGGGAACGTTAGATTACCGACAAGAGGGTCGTGAAACTGAGAACAAAGAGAGAGCAGGCATTCGGAAGATGGGTGTGCTGTCATGTCGATGCACCAAAACAAGACTGATTGCTTGCATTGATCAGCGGTGGGTACATAGGGTTTGACAAACTCCCTTACCCTTAGACCTATGCACGACGACGCCCAAGCCCCATCCACGTTCGTACTACACTCCCACTTCCTGCGCCGCGCGCTCTTAAGCCGTTCTCGCTTATCAATCCACCGTGGAAACACGCGATGCCTGCCAGAATACTGATCCGGAAACCACAATTAACTAATGGACGACCGTCCCAGGAACTTATGCGAACGCTAGTTTCCCCATCTAGACATCTCCACAACTTCCTGGATCGAGTCGTATCTTATAAGCATCCCTTTTGCTTTTGACTCTAAGTTGTCATGATCTAGTAAAGAACTTCTGACTCTTGTGTCGTCGAACTTGGGCATCGAATATCTATGGAAAGTTTCACGATGCGTAGCGGCAAATGTGACCTGACTTCGAACCGAATCAATCCAGAGGGTGCTGGACTTGACTGAGGTGTTCAGGTCGTTTTGTTTAAACGATGTATGGCAGTGGGATTTTTTCGAGCTTTTTCAAGTTTTTTGTTCGAGGTTGATTAAATAATTTGATTACTTCCTATATATTTGGTAATATAAAGTGTTGAGTTATTTTTAAAATTAATAATCTAGTCAAAGACGCAGGTATTCGAAACAAGATTTATTATTTAGAATGTAGGTTTCGACCGTTTAGTTTTGGTTCCCTTCGTTATCCAAAAACATAGTCTGAATGAGTGAAACGAGAATTGCAATCGAATAGGCAAATATTAGTTCGTCTGGAAAGTCCGTGCCGATTTTTGGTAAGTGGTACATGTCTGTTTATATTGGAATGGTTGAAAACAATTAACGTGGGTGGATCCTTTAAAAGGTGGAAAGGTCGTGGAACAAAATGGTATTTATATAATTCAATAAATATATATCAAAATTCAAATGTGCCTTTGAACTTTTCTTAAAAATTGGCACGAACTTTCTGGACAACCTAATACATTGTCAATATTATAAAAAAAAAAGTTGTGATAAAATATAGTAACCCCTTGCACTATTTTCACGAGACTGACTCGTGATGAAAATTTTAGGCCAAACTTAAAACTCACGAGTCAGGCTCGTTGTTACATTTAGCGCGGCTTTTTCCGAGTTCTATTGTCAGTCGATCTAGTCTAGAACATAGTGTAATTAAATAACTCACGCATTTCAACGTGACCACTTATAATGTCTCTGAAAAATAAAGGAGAGGCCCATTTAGATGATTAAATGCTATCATTATCGCGCTATCGACGCGATAAAAGTCGTCCTCCATCGACACATATACTGGACTGGTTCTTGAGCGACATCGAGCGCAGCTTCTCGCTTCTTGCACTCAAAGTGGGTAGCAGAGGAATACGGGCGAGAGGGTGCGGCAGAAGTTAAAAAAAAGTTGATGAGTGATTTATAATAGGAAGAATAATGGGAAATGGGTTGGACGGTGAATGTCGGTAAGAAGAGTGAGGGGTGCGTCGACGGCTCGTTTATTAGTGGAGCACGCTCTCTCCCCTTACTTTACTACTGGCATGGCTGGTGGGTCCACAGCCCAACAGAGTTGTAATTAATTACCAAAGTAATTATCTGATGATTTAAGGACCCACCCCATAGAGTTCGCGCACCGAAACTGAAACGAATTACTATTACCCATATCCGAAAACTAACCACCGGCACTGGCGGCAGTAAGGCGCGAGATGGAAGGGAAAGGGGAAGGGCTCGCTGATGAAACACGGTAAGAGAGAAAAGTTTTGGCCTCGTTCGAGTAAACCACTCAAATTTGGTAATCAAGTAATATTGCATTATACCGTGCTTTTATTGTTGCCTTACTGGAGATGTATCGATCGTTGTGTTTTACGATTCACGTTACGTCTGTACACGTACCATTTGAATTTATAGCAGCCACGGATCAAATCATTTTAACATAACATCGTTTTATTACACTTGCTTTATTATCTCTCGAATTGTACTAATTTACAAAGAAAATTATCTCAAAATTAATGCATCGTGAAGTCTTTACCCAAAGTAATTTATTTAAAGTTCTTTTTGTCTTTCTTAGACACGTACACGAGCACAAGGAAATAATTAGGAAAGTATATATCAACAATACTAAATAGAACGTACAATGTAGTCCCCCAGTATAGACTATAATCGGTTTCATTTAAAAAGAAAAAAACGAAGGTCAAATCTTTCTTGTGTTTCTGTTGAAACCATGCTATTTTTATTTGACCTATATTTCTGTATAGGTAATATCGATGTAAATCGAGGTGATAGTATCAAATACCTTATCCTCTGTATAGAACTACTTAAACGTTAGTAAAGTGATATATTTCAGCCATACAGAAATTTCTCATATTCTTGACAAAAATTGAAAGATATGGCATACATATTTAATTCGCTTCATTATTCAGCCACGTGTTCAGTATTTTAAATGATATTCATAACGCAGGAGTTGGATATTCAGTGAACGAGCTCAGGTAAAGCATGTCCTAATGATTTTCTGAGTTTCTAGAATTTCAAAGTACACAAAGTCAAAGGAGGTCAAGACGTATGATTGTGCTGTGTACATCTACAGAAACTCTTAGCGTTCTTCAAAGAAAAAATACAATAACGACTTCCAAGAGAAAGTAATTCCAAGAGAATTAATTTTTTTAGTTTTTCCATTTCGGTCACTAGTGCTTGCTGCTATAACCAGAGTGACCAACCGAAGTTTGTTTGAAATTTCTCGAAGTTACTTTAATCTCCAATTTAAATTCTTCCGACTTGTGACATGTAGACCCATCAAGTTCATTGCTTGAAATTCTTGTTAACATGGGCACTGTAACATCATCATATCTGTCGTTACATTCAATTAGTTACAGCAGATCGATCGAAATTTGACCGTGGGATGCCTATAATTGGGTTCCATGCCCCAATGTTGTACCTATACCATTGAATACACCTCCAATCGTATCTATGTTCCACCGATACGCACAATTACGATGTTCATCATTGCTGATACGTCCATGTTGTTCCTAATACATTACTCAAACACCGATACTTCTTTCACCGTTAACATCGATAGTGCAGCAATGATCTCAGTTGCTATTATAAAGTGTTAGAAAACAGTACTTGGTATATATGCGTATTCTGCACCGATCCCTAGAATTTTAAAAACAATTCAATCAAATTGTGTATTCTTTCAAATAAGAATCATTCAAATAAGCATCATTTTGCAATACACTCTTCTGATTCAATCATACATTTATTATAGCAGTAGCATTTTCGGCATCGATCCAAAGAATTTTATAAACAAGTAAATCCGCCAAAGAAAAGTCTGAGTAACGCTGTTATAAATTATATCCACGTTAATGCATCGACGCAGTAAATGCGTTTGAAATTTATCAAAACATTTCATTTCCACGTGAACGCTTACGCGACCGTAATGAAGTAGGTGCTATTTCCGGAGCGTCATTTTCAAGCGGTGTTTGCGCGCTCACCGGATAAACCCTCGGAATTTCGTTCGTGAGAGTTTCGAATCCTTCCCATCTGCGACATGGGAATCCCTAGCCTGTACGGTTTCACCGTTAATGAGTGAAAGATCTCACCGCTTTCTGACGGTGTTCGAGGTCATTAGCGGCAAGGACGCCGGAATCAGGGGAGCTTATGTCGTTTTCCATTAATCGCGAGCGAGCCGCGGTCCATACCTAGCCGCTGGCGCACCTGCCAACCTAACCTACGAGAGTCTGTGACAAACTGCGCGACGTGTAACTTTGGCTACCATGGTCTGCAAAAGCGAGAGAATAAGGGACACCGTGCTTATGAGAAGGATGGTAACAGAGTTGGACAAATTTTATTCTTAGTAAAGAATAAAAAATCTAGATTTATTCGTGAGAATAAAAAGAAACGAATAAAGGAAAAAGAAACTTTAAATACCCAATACTTGCATATGGCTTAGCAATTGATAGCTGCATGTTTCAGATGATATTAATTTTAAATCGTCCATATCATAACATTTTTATATCTTTTGAGCTGCAAGTTTAAATTCGAACAATTAGGGAGAATAAATTCGCTCCCTCGAGCAACCATTCGCGATTTCTGGCAGTCCCAATTCGTTTCCGAGAAAAGAGGCAGTGCTCTATAACCAACCAGGTCAGTTTGTCACGTTATCCCTTAGGTCCGCTTCGCAAAGAGGTAGCTAAGTATTTATAACCATCAACAAGTCCGGGCGCTTTCATGCTGGACCACCACGAACGTACAGAGTAATTAAAAGACACGATCTGTGGAGCTTTTAGCACGTTCTTTAGAACGAGCGTACTAATTTCTTAAAGAATTTATATTTCTGTCCTGCAGACGAAATTTCCAGCGGCGATACGGTCTTTCAAGTTAAAAGATTAACGCGGTCAACGAACTCATTTCAAACGGAAATGAACTCGGTTTAACCCCGGTAAAGTGAACTTTTTATACATTATTTAGTGAATATGTTTGTTTTAACTGCTCGGAGCTAGGAATTAACGGCGGTGAAAACAGTTAGCGACGCGAATTAAAATTAATTATAACTTCCACGGAAGGTTATGCGTTTTTAAAGACGCGTAAATAGTAGAATATATTAGTGTCTTATTTTAAATATAGCTCACCTCAAGGAATAAGGTTTTATATCGTATAAGGTTATCGTAAAATTTTAATACTTTGAAGTTTTAACTATTAGTTAAAATATATCGATGGAATTCATACAAATTAATTGCATATTTGTAATGTTGTCCAGACTAACAGAAAAGCAGAAAATTTGTAGTAGGAAAACATAGAAGTTTTCTTGTGTGATTCTATAATACAAGCGTGTTCGCAATGAACTAGAAATGTAGACACCGCAATTATCATACGACAATACATAACAAATTATAACATTCAGTGGATAAAGATCATTGACAGAAACGAAGTGCTGATCTCGAATGCGGAACCGTCGAATGAAACTAGGACGGAGAGCTTCCGGTGAAGAATTTCACAGAAATTAGATGACCGACGGGTGCGCGGGCGTGAAAAACGGATTGGAGTCTCTACAGAATCGTGGAGGGGCGAGAAACGTATTAAAGAGTCTCGAATTAAATCACATTGATAATTAATTCGTCAACGCGTACGCTGTTCGAGCCGCGTCGTCAGGCGGGAGACAGCGAGAATCTATAAACATTTCCGGCGATCAGCATTCCCTTTTTCTTTCTAGTCGTCGGGTCTAAAAGCACGCACAAGTGTGCTCAATCTGGCACGGTGCACTGTTGCAAAGCGTGCATTCGTAGAAAAAAAAAAATGAACGGCAAAGGAGCGAATGGAAAAGAGGGCACACTGTGGGTGGCAGGTAGGGCTGGTGGTGGCGGACGGGAGACGGAAGGGAGGCGGAGGGTGAGAATAGGGTAACGAGCAGAGTTGGAGGTAAACGGAAGCCTCGTCGGTATAAGGTTGGGGAGTTTGATAACGCAAAGGGGATTGCGCACGTGGGCGGCAGAAAAAGAGGGGTGGAACTGTGGTCGGGCGCAGTCTTGTATATAAAACATTCAAAAGGCTGTTTTTATTTCAGTGCGATTCAATGCATTCTGTAGCGAAGACTCGCCTGCCTGGTTGCCCGGATGCCTGCTGTGCCCTCGTACACTTCTTCCCTGGCTGCTACCATCGCGTTAACCATCCCCCCCTCCCTTCTTTTGCTACGGTGGTTGCCGCGTATCCTCTACCTTTCACCCTTCTGTCGGTCAAGCCCGCTTCCTGTCTGCATTTCAAGTTGATGGATTTACCAAGAAGAGAGAGGCAGGTGCAGAGAGACGGAGAGAAAACTGGCGAGACGAAAGAGAAAAATGGGCAAGAAGAACGCAGAAAGAGCGTGAGAGCGAAAGGGATAGGAGAAGCAGTTGTGCATCCGGCCGTTAGCCTACCTGTGTCTCTATTTAAACACTTTTGTGTTTAAATTTTGTATAATTTCCCGGGGCTTC
This sequence comes from Hylaeus volcanicus, assembly GCF_026283585.1. Lineage (NCBI taxonomy): Eukaryota > Metazoa > Arthropoda > Insecta > Hymenoptera > Colletidae > Hylaeus > Hylaeus volcanicus. The sequence goes on from NC_071976.1 coordinate 22,112,427, forward strand.
TGCGAGCTTATGGCGTGCGTAACGAACGAACTTTTGACACGGTGCTCTTTCCAATCGGCGCATTCGACCTAGAACTCTCGTGGCCTGATGAACGTGGCCAGGTTCTGGATATCCGTTTCACGATTAAAAGATATTTTAGACAAATGCTGGGTGATTCGAGAGTCTCAGAACAACAGAGAATACGATATTAATTTAATTTCTATCCACTTAATGACTGTAGAAGATTGAATGTAAGAGATATACATGAAACATTGCAGCGTTTCGTGGCGGACTCGTTAGAGCAACGATAAGCAACCCTTTTTGATCGTACGGAATGTGACCTACTAAAATCATTGAACCATAGAGATGTTTGGAATTTATTTTCTGTCAGAGATATTAGCAAATTTTAGAAAGGAACGCGCACCGAACACATCCCATTACCACGGGATTGATGTTCCACTTCATTCTGTTAATTTTCATTTCAATTTTTTTAAGCGACACATGCACACGAGGATTTCAAAACGATGCGTAGTTCAAAAACTCAAATCGCTGAATTAAAAAACATTTTCGCAAACATTAAACGGTAGAATTTTTGTAACGTTTCGACGAGTTTCGGTACTTAAAAATGCATTCGTACGCATATTTGGAAAATCCGTTTTACCTGTGCGCCCGCGTCGTTCGACCACTGGCTGCGTTGTGTATAAAATAGCCATCGAGTAATAAAATGCACGTATCGGTCGAAATGAAAAAACAAGCAATATCAGAAAGACTGAAAATATTGTGATTACGTTACGCGAAATTATTAATATTAATTTGTTTGTCTGCGGGAGTGACATATTGTCGTGGTATATAAATATCGATCAAGGGATACGAATTTAGCTTTAGATTCGTGGTTCACCTAGTATTAACGCTCCACATTCGAAGCTGTTTTTGCTGCGGGAAATTGGAAACCCGACGATATTTTCCAAATAAAAGTTAAAAATAAATTATACGTAAAAATTTTAAATGCAACTCGTTTTTATTCGCGTATCGAGCGTTTTTACATTATACAAAGCAATTGAAAATCAATCGATCCAGAAAATTTCATTGTGCAGTGTTTTCTACATTAACATGTTTTAGAAAATGCATCCACATTCAATGTCATCATTTTGAACAGTTGAACAGTAAGTAAACAAATAAGAAAATTAATGAAACATTTGAAGAGTCCCTTGAAACAATTAATTTTTTATTAGTCAACCTGTGTAACCTTGAATGACCACGATTATTTGCTATGTGAAATAAAAACACTTCAGAAAAAATTATTTCTTTTTCGCGCGTGCGATAATAGCCCCTTAAAACATTGTTCCCCCATTAGGCGAGTTCAATCTGCTCTGGAAAGTTCTGAACTTTTCTTAACACCCTGTATATGCGATTACGTACATAATTGGCCCATTGCTCATCGTCGTAGAATCCTGCGATCCTGCCGATCGAGTTAAGCGCTTTATTATCTTTAAACTTACGGAGGAGATTAGAACAGAACTTAACGCGAATCTTCCGATCTCATGGTTTTTAAGTATCAGCCTTGTACGTCTTTTTTCTACTGGGTTCTATATGGTTGGGGCACGGTTGAAATTTAGGAAGCTGCCGGATATAACGTAAAACCGTTCCTTCATGCCGAACAAAGCGACCCATCACCGCCTCGCCTCCGTGAGGGTTAATAATGGAATTATGAATCGCGTCGCGGCTAAACTTAATGCGATTTCTCTGTAAACCCCACCATAAGCCCCGTGGTTCGATCAATGCAAGCGTTATAAGACTCTAGTGTATTTTGTTAGGTTTCCTCGTATCGCGATTTTAACCGCACGGATTCATCGACTGATTACATCCGGATGAATTAGAACTACGGTAAAACACGGGCAGATCTTTGAAGGATAACACAATCTAGGGAAACCTAAATGGTGGCTTATTCTAGAATTTTTTTCGCTCAAGCCGTTTATTTTATAAAATGATCCTTGGCACCATTTCGGAATGTACACTTTTAGCAACAACTCCTGAAAATTGAGTTAAGAAATTCTTGTAAATTATATAAATATAAAGATTGGAGTGTGACCGGTTTGGTAAAAATAGAACTTGTGATATATCAGAGATCAATTTTGTTAATTTTTATCTGAAACTGAAAAATGAAATATCCTCTTAAATTAAGCGAATGAAATTAGTAGGTGGATGTATATGATTTTGGAAACTTCAATTTCTCGATGAAAGTCATTTGGACTCAAAATTGCGATTTATGATGTAGAAGTTATAAATTTTCTATTTGTAAAACATTCTATGGCAAATATAAAAAAATCATAAATCTGAACTAGTACGGGTCGAACGTCGACCAATTTATCTAGCACGTAGCTATAAAATCTGTGACTTTTTAATGGATTTGTGGGTGATGCAATAAAGATTTCTAGTGCTATGCATACTATTCAGTCGAGTTAAAAGTACGATTGTATGTTTCATAGAACGCCAGCTCCCATACTGTTTATTTATGTTTGGCCAAGAAACGTAGTGTAATCGAAAAATGTATGATTTTTCGAAAAAAATTAAATTGGAAATTCCGAATGAAACTTTTTTAAACAGGGCTTTGTTTAACAAAAACAGTCTGTCGTAAATATTCGTCGAATACTTTACTTTATTTTAAATGAAAATACCCATGAAGACTCTTTACATACGAAGACTTAAAATGTGTGCGAACAAAAATAAAACAAGACTTGTTCAGAAATTTGTCATATGTCACGTAAATCACGTAAATGACCAAATCACAGAATTCATTGACGCCATGGAGGACGCTGAAAATGTTGGGAAAGCAATTTCAGATGAATGTAAAGTTATAACTGAAAACAAGTTCGTCGAAGATTGATGTATCGAGAACGACGAATTGAATATTAATCAGAAAATTAAAGGCAGCCTGGAGACAATAGTTAGTAATTACAAATTCGTAATTATTGTGCAGGCGAAAAATAAAAAGAGTATTGGACTAACCAACAATATGTTCGTTAATTTGGTACCGCAACGATCAATCTCAGAAAAAGGAAATTTTGAATATGTAATTAACGGAATGGTTATGAAAGAATTTTATTCGTCAAGAGCGAATATAAAAGTTTAAAAAAGTGTATGGCAACTTCATTTGCAATATGTATCGTTCGTTTATCGTTCTCTGAAATCATTGTCACGGATCATGTATCGCTGTACAGTGTTGCGTGTTTCTACACCTTAAGTTTCACTTAAACGATGAATTGATCATCGCAAACGGTGTAAGGGTCTAAGCAAGTCGCATTACCCCCAACAAGCACGGATCATCCGCAATGTGTCGCGGCATACAAACACCAAAGTCAAGCGGTACAGCGCGTAACCATCGATCCGATTTCGAGGAGAGCACCGAAAACCTGGACTTGATCGTTTGGCATCGATCGAACGAGCAAACGCCCTCGTCTGAATTTGATAGAATGGTTTGGGTGTCCCGTAGTGTCGGCTTAATTAAAGCTTCCTCGTATTCGTGATTCCTCCGTCGCCCTGGACACGTGAATTCCAGGCGACTGGCGTGCGTGGTTTCTCAGCGACGAGGATAAGGAGAAGCAACCGGAACATTATATAGAGGTTAAATTGAGTCTGGTTAGAAGATGGCAGGGAAGCAACTCTCTGCCAGTGACACGGCCTGGATCGAGAGCGTGGCAAGGGGGGGACTCGATGGAGGGGTCAGGATGTTGGAGAACCGGAACGGAGATCGGAGAACGAGAGAAGAAGGCTTCTCGGTTCGATAGAATATGTGGAACCATCTAACATGCCGCTCACGTGCCTCTAACTGCCACGGTGTGTCTGTTCTCCGTCCTGGCGAACATTGCGAGCTATACTTTGGACTGATAGCTAGAGCTACCAGGCCACCTTAACCTTCGAACGGCATCGCATAGAAGCGGTATTTCTCTGTCCATCTAAACCAGTGTTACCCAACCTTTCTAAAACGATCGTACTATTACTAATTGTCCTACAGGTAATGCACGTTTCTTTTTCTCAGACTACATATAAGTATACTAATGTAATAGATGGAGGGGGCCGGATATACGCTAATGCCCTCTATTGTTGTCGTTGCCTCATTTGGTCTTATACAGCGTTGCAAGTGATTCCGGAATACAGCCGCAATCTTACTATAAACTAATGCCATAGATGGTTATCAATTGAGAAATGGAGTTAAGGAGAAATGAAGAAGAGGAGTTAAATTTCCTATAACTACATAGCAACGCACATAGCTCCCGAAGTACTATCCATATTGAGAATCGCTGATCGAAACTATGCTCTTCGTTTATCGTTTGTCGAATTTTTCCTCTAATTTCTAAATTCTGTCCATCCAATGACAAACGGGTAGACAGGGAGGAACGAGGATTCCAGAAAGCATCCAGAAACGAGCCGAACTCGATCGTTCGTAGATAAAAGTCGCATTTGTCGTAGGATACGGACCGGAATGGAGTGTAATCCTCCAATTAAATCTTTGTTGTACTTTCAGATGCGGTTCCGTGTACTAGGATTCAGGTTGACATTGTTCCATCTGAAATCTGACGGCGGGCGGGGAAGCGCGGAATTGAAAACTACTATTGCACTTAAGTGCAATATTAAGTGAGTCGTTTTGCATTGTAGGATTTTTTCAACTGAATTTCGTGTATTCGCTTTCTCGAATATTATGGTATCTTCAAAAATATGAAGACTCATTCGTTATCGTTCCTAAATTATTGCTTAAAATAAGTAAACGTATTTTAGTAAAACCTACTAATTCATTGATAAGGTTATCTGCAAAAACGTCTTCAATTATCTGCAGAAATGTATCATGTTGTTATTCGAATAGTAATCGATGACTTTGCGTACTTTCAAGAAAAACATCGTTATTTTGTCGTTTGAAACCGTTGAACTTTTGTCGCGAAAATTCTTGCATGTATTTAATAGCATAGGGAGTAATTGGTTTCACTGATTTCGTGAACCACCCTGCAATTCGCGTTCAGTGGTATGCATAGCGCATAATTCTTTGCTAACTACCGTTGATTACTAAATTTGTATAATAGTGCAAATCAGAACTCTCGCTTCAGTTTCTATTGTAGAAATTTGAACAGCGTTCTTCGATATTATGACCATTGTTACTACGTATTTTGATACGTTCATAACTGATTCTATTACGGAATAATCAGTGTCTGAAATGCATTAAATTCTGTCACAGTTTCCTCTTATGTATTGGTAACTAGAATTTGACGATCAAAACTTTAGATACTACATATATCGAGGAATGCATTTATCTTGCTACACTCTAAAAACTAAAATCCGTTCATTTTCCTCGTCAGGGAAATACTGTCTGTACGTGAATGCCGCAAGGAAGGAAAAGGTTATCTCTATGTAGTTCGTTTGAAATAGTGCCACTTTTGTCAAAGCTAGAGCCTTTTCAGTTGTGGTAGTAATGTGAAAGACGTGATTACCATCAAAGTGTCGTAATCCAATTTATATAGAGTAAAAATGAGATGCTATAAATTTAAAAACACATTGTCTGATATATTCATCTTGTAATATGAAAAAAACGATATCATAACTCAGTTCTGAGAATTGTACAATTTTTAGGTTCACGTACATATAATCAATATATTATCCATGGATTAAATTAAATTACGTGTAAATAAAAGTATACTATCGTTGTCTAGAAATTTGTTGAAATTTTGCAGGTAATCTATCGGTAGATAGATAATATAATAGATAATATAAATATCGTATAATACTAATGTTATGAAAATAATATAATCAAGCAAATAAGAAATTAAAAAGTTAACATAGCCAAGCAAATAATTGAAAACAAAAACCGTATGAAAAACCCTCTAGAAAGAAAGTTAACGAATTTCTTAATTAATTTATCATCAAAGATTCATCGCTACGTGTATAAACTTCCTTCATAAACAATTAACACAGGCACATACTAAATTGTTAACAAGAATAACGTTTCCCTATAAATATACCTACACATTGGATTAAGGAAAACATGAAAAAACTGTACGTATTTAATGACACGTGTACTGCAAGAGGCAAATACCATCAGCCATGCTTCTGTCGCGCCTTCGACCTTCGTGTCCTTCTCTTTCATGTTCAGAATCTCTTCCCCGTAATCCTGGTACATTTCCGTCCCTCTTCTAGCTAGATACTCGTGGGGATAACGTTATTACCTTGCCGCACAAAGCTTTGACATTCTATGTCAATGTACCGAGCTAGATTATTATTTCCCACAATTAATGTATAATTCGATAAATATGGCCTGGCGGTGCCTAATAATTTGCGCGATAGTTCGGCTAACCTAATGGTAATCAATACAATCTGTACAGCTTCCTTTGTATCAGACCGCTGTACCTATGACAGGAACTTCTACATTGCGCAGTTATTTAATAAATATGTAACAGCAGGTGAACTCGAACTATTAAATAATAACAATTAAATTTTTGTCATAAAGTAATCTTTAATCATTTTCCATTCATTTTTCCCAACAGCTGTAACTTATGAAACTGATAACTCGTCAGTTTTGAATTCAGTGATCGAACACTACGATAAATCAGACCGGCAAACAGAATTCTAAAATGCATATTTAGTGACATTTTATAGACCTAATTTTCACTCCACCAATTCAACCAATCAATTAATGATTTTTTATTATAATAAATTTTGACCATTAAAATTTAAATAACTTAGGTACTCAGTCACTTAGTTTTGTCACCCTCGTCATGAAATTGTAAATCAATGCACGAAGTAATATTTTCAAAAGGTTAGTAAGACTAACTTTTACAAATTATCCATATAGTACCTCGGGCATACGTTGAAGGAAAACAAAACTATAATTGAGTTATTCAAACAACAAATGAATAACACAGAAACGACTTTAGTTGGATAACAATTGTTATTCGCGTAACCACTTGAGGATTGAAGTTCTTGATTGAGTTGTGAAACTATGTTAACAAACATGATGCTGTAATAAAAATTATGACTTTTTCAATGTCTCTTTGCAGAACGTACATTTTTAAAAGTACGGATAGTTGTTAACGACTGAATAATTTCTTGTACCAGGGTAATCAGCAAATTCTTGCTTTGTACAATTTTTGTAACATCCTCGATCAAAAGTTTCTCTCAATGGTTTCACATTTAATGTCCAGCTCCAACTTCATTGAGCAGTATTTAAGGCAGTGGCTTGCGACGTAACGTATCGTTTTGCAAACCCGTCAAGGTGACGTTCGTTACCAAGGAGCCCAGCGACATAACAAAGTGAAATAAGTATCCCGTGGGACGCACACATCGGACAGCTGCGTAATCCCGAGTTCCCTCGGTCGGAAAAATAAATTCGTGTCAAGACAAATAAGCGCACTCAGCGTTCTCGACCTTTGCCTATCCGTTCGTCCGCGTGCTGCCACACTCTTCGTTCACCCTCTTCCATCGTCTTTTTCCGCTCACTCTTCACCGTCTTCTTTTCCCGAGGACACATTCTCCCACTTTCTCTTTTTCCACCCTTCCTCGTCCCAGGAGAAACACTTCTAGTCATTTCGGTGGCCTCGAACAGGACTCGTCCGACTTCTTTCGTGTCACCAACATCTCATCTCTTCCCCCGTTCTCCACTTTTTCCATCGACTCGGACTTTCTTTCTATCTGTTCTTCGTTCATCGTAATACGAGCTAAGCGATTCGGGGCCCCGTGAGTTTTTCCTTATCTTCCCAGTGACGTTTTTTGCATCCGCCGGAGCAATCCCCCGCCCTACTTTTGCCGCCCGCCAATATTTGCTCTCATCTTTCGGCTTATTGGCGACTGCGAGAGCGGCCGCGGCAGCTAGCAAAGTCAGGATCCGTCGGCCCCGTCGGGTATTGGCTGTTCCAGTGGCAGACTCGGTGCTCTTCTGAAATCGGCGCTAAGCTAAGTTAGCCTGATTTGTGCAAACTCAAGTCCTTTCCTTCCTTGCCTTGCTTCACCTTACCTGCTCACCTCTCACCCTCCCCGACCTCTCCTTTCGAACCCCTTCTTCTAGTTTCACGACTGGTCGATCTTTGCTCTCGATCTTGCCGCTGCTCGTCCCGGATTTCGCATTCATCGACTATGGTTAATTACGATATTGCTCCCAAGACGCTGATGGCTCCGCTTCTCCCCTGTCTGCTCGCCCCCCCCCCCCCTCTCTCTCTCTCTCTCACTCTCTCTCGCTGTCTCTATCTCTCTATTTCTATCTTCTTACCTAGCCACTGATCCGTTCCTCTCTGTACGGAATCTTTGCACTTCGTGTTTGCACGACCCTCGATCGAAGAGGCAGTTTCGCCGTTCCTATAAACTTCCCCTTCAAACGGAATTTTTACGGTAATACTCATTTTCATGCTTCCGCTTCCGCAGGGAATATCTTGCCCCTCGATTTTCTCTGTGCGCAATTTTCATTTCTTGTATTCTTTGCTAGCGTATATTTTATACGGGATAGCAAGCTTCTTTTTTATTCGTTTTTACGCTGACGGTTCAATCTTCCTTCGATACGTTATCAATGCTATTGTGGTGTATTACGAAAAATTGTGAGTAAAGGAGATTGGAATCAATTTCAACGAATCCATTGGCCCTCGCTCCACTTCTGAACGCCGGCTCCGTCCGGCCCACTTATTACTCTTTAAAATCTGTTTCGGTTTTGACAACGAAAGCGTGACTAAAAAAGTCTGATCTTTTGGGGATCTGTTAATAAAGCATTCGCGCGACCGAATCCATGAACGGCATTGACGTGGGGTTTCTCGTTCACCCTGCAGACGGGCCTGAAGTTGGAAGCGAGTTTTTAAAAAAAATCGACATTTTCGTATTTTATTGTCATTCACGCGGGAAAAAGACATAAAAACTGTGTCAGCCCGATGCCTTGAACTGTTGGACATGTAATCCACGCAACGTGACAACGTTCCAACCCTTACACTTGGAGGTGGACCACCTCTACCTCTGACCCCCCTCCCTTCAGTTCGGGGGCAGTTTTCGAAACGGGACCTTTTCGGCATTCATCCTTAACGTATCGAGAACATACATGGTGAATTTCATCGCCCTCCGATGTGTGGAAGTGCTCCCTTACGAAGGGGGTTGAAAATTCGCGAGCTGTTCCACCCCCCTCCTCCAAGGAGTGCCTATGGGGTGCACGGTATGGTTGATGACATTTTCTGGATCAGGGGAGTCCAGAGAATGCATTGAGTCCAAAATCGAGACCGTCGTCCAAAAATTGTGGATTTTAGAGGGGGTGGGTTTGTCCGAGAGGGATTTCAAGGGGTGCATTTTGTAGAGGGCATCAAAGAGAGTCGCCCTTAAGGTTTTAAAAATTTTGTTGACCCTTTCCATTACACCTGGCACCTTCAGAAGTGACGTTTTTCGACGCGCCCCCCTTTAAGGGGGTGAATTAACCCCTTCGCGTCAACCCTCGCCAATGCAACTTTACACACGCGTAGGGATGTACGCATGATGGTTTGAAAAAGTGTCCCACTAATTGTTTGAAGCAGTGTAGTAATGCATTACGTGTTATACCATGTCTTAAAATCTCCTGCATCTGATTAAACTTTATAAAAATACTCGATTTTGTTCCCTAGCAACATAACACTAGTATTTATATTTTGGTAATGATGCATGTTACATCACAAACAATAAAAATTAATAATTAGTACACAGTCTGGAATAACCTGCCACATGAAAATTCGTTACTTTTGGATAGTCAAGTCGAAGAGAATGTATATGCTAAGGGCTTAAACAGTATCAAATGGCGATAGTCTCATCGCCCAGTATTATCTCCATCACGCACTCCTCTACACTCCAGGCCACTCCCTCAGGGATCTTATTAAACTTGTACGCCTATACATCACACGTGAGTCGAGAGGCGTTCCCTTTAACTCGCGGTACACACTGGGACAGTGCATACATGCTCTCGTCTATACACGAATTAAGTTATTTAATCGATTACTTTAAAGACATACGTATCAAATAGTAGGTTAACAAATATGAAAGGCAATAGAGTGACAGGAATTGTAGTCGGATTGGGAAGAATCAAATCTTTCAACAGATGAACAGTATAAGCTCAAAAATTACATTTTGAAATATTTAAAAACTATATTCAACCAATGAAAGCTATGTTACTTTTACCCCTCACTCTCAAATTTATTTTCTCATTCTTACTTGGGTGAAGCTACTCTTTATCAATATGCACTCATTGCTCCGTTGCAGTTCTCGCCTAACTTTCAATACGTTCAAACGCGGTCATCCATGTAGCCAAAGAAAGCTGTGAAAGAGGTCCAAGTCTAGACTCAGGTGCTGGAGGTGGAGTGTCTGTGACTGACAATATTTTTAAATCTTGTCCTAGTAGTACTGTTTCAAGAACAGTCAAACCAGAAACGTGTTTATCAAGATGGTTATCGGCCAATACGTGACATTATTCATAGTTTTCTTATACTCTGGCGAAATAGATAAAGGTCCAGCCATGTAATGTATGGCACAGCCCATACAATTTCTTTCATCCTTTCTAAAGTAGTTGTCAGTTTAGAAATCCTAGAAGAATTTCAAGTACTTGTGCTATCATAAATACAAGTAGGATGCGTAGTGTACCTTGCTGTACAACTAATCATACAAATTCTTGCCATTTATGGCTGTGGTTACAACTGCAAACTATTTCGCTTGAACTGGCTATTGCTGGTGAAGTCGCACGCCACTTGGGTTGTGTTTCGTTCCAACAACTTACATCGCTCATAATAGTCGCGCGTAGGTTGCTGGAACAACCCACTCATCAGTTCGCCCGATGACAGCAGCGTTAACCAGTTCGCGCAAAATCGCTTGCAGTGTGAATATGGCCCAAGGGGCAAAATAACAAATTTCTTTTACCCCTTTTTCTAATCACTGGATTCCCAGACCAGCTTATGTATACATAAATACAAATTAAAGATCGATAATCTCGCAATCTTAAGGAAGCTGTTATTAACTTTTCACTTCTTTTCAGACTCTTAGCTTAGAAGCCGTATTCAGAATTTATGATAAAAAAGAATAGTAGGTTAATTACGACAGATGATGCTAAGAGTGCTTTATGATATTGCTACACCAGATTTGATCGACGGAATATCAAATTTTATTTTTAAGAAATTAGAAAAACTCTTAGAAAAGTCTAGAGATATTGGGATTTACCCATCTCAGAAGACTATTTTAATCCGTTTGATTTTACGTCAGTCCTTCTCCTGCAACGTTGGTCCCCTTTCCATCTAGTATTTGTCATGGCGCACGATCTTTGCTCCATTGAAGAGGCAGTTTGGTCGTTTCTTCAAAATTCGATTCGAACAGTTCGATCGGTTTCCTTTCTTGATAATGCCCACCTACCTCCACCCTAGCGTGGTACCTACGGATGGTATCCCTTCGAACCAAATGCTCGAGATGTCTGCTGAGTAAGACGGAACGGTGGCTCACGATTTCCTTGGAACCGGTACGTACTCGGCCGAACGTGGAATCCAATCTTACTCTTCGACTCCTCGGTCTTTCTTTCTCTCCGTTTCTTTTGTGGCATGGACTACGAGCGGAGTCCTTTTACCGCAATCGGTGATATGTTTCAATAAAAGCCGAAGTTGTGTTTTATAGCTGCTGTGGGGAACAATACGCGCACGGGAGAGCAGAGAATTAAAACAAAACGACTTCTGATCGTGATTGCTTGCATGTCAGCTTAAGGGAATCCGTAGAGATTCTATTCTCCGACTCTGATAGAAATCGATACGATAATACATAAAACATAAACATAGTACAGTGATAATTAAACTTCAACATCAATAAAAATAAAGCGATGATTTTCATCTTAAGAATAATAAGAAATTCTATTCAACGTATTAAAATATCACGAACCAGAAGGTGATCGCACCGTGAAGTAATCAAATAAGAAAACTAATTTTGGCCGGATGGATCAGACAAATACCTCGTTTTGCGACGATCGATTTCCTCGGATGTAGACCGTCGGCACACAGGAATCGAAAAACAATGTGAATTCACGTACACGACGATCGTCAACAACAGGATAGCGTGTTTATGCGCTCTGTACGCTACGGCGCTAGGTTGCGCAGGGACCCTGATGATCTGACTACAGAAAAGCAGCTTAAAGCAGACGTTTAAATTCAGCGGCACGTAATCAGGCTGGGGCTCGTTCGTCCCTGATCCTACGCTTTTTCATCGTCTAGGGAGGAACGGCATTGGCCGAGTTGAACCCAGATCTTTTCGCTCGCCGGGCGACTGCTTTAACCAATTAAGCTATCCAGACCGTCGACGAATTCTTTATTCGTGTGCCTTTTATCGGGAATGGCTGTTGCCTACAGATGCCATCAACGGCCCCGTGCCGCATCGTCGACACGTAAAAATCAAAAAGAGAGCCATGGTGGTGAGTGACGACAGTCGTTGCATGATTTAACACGAAATCTGTCCTCCTCCCTTCCTTCGGGCGGTGGCTTGAGTTTAACGATCTGAGAAATTGTACTCTGATATGCAATATCGACGACCAGGTAAAGAAGCCAATCCACACCGTTATGCACAGCGATGGAGCTGAGATGTGACGCGAATCCATCGGGACATTTACGTTCGACGTTGAGACTTTTCTATTAACCCTGACCGAAGGAAATAATAATATGTGCTTTACATTTAATTTGTAGCTAGGCTGTCGTTTAGTCTGTTGCACGTATAAAAAGTGTCACACTACTTGATACGAAAGGATATTACATACATTTGTTTAATGGAACGAACATTCTTTGTATCGAAAATACTCATTCTTATTTTTTAATGTAATATAAGTAGATTAAATCCATCGCTGCCCGCATGTATTCCCAATTCTATGCACTCGCTACTGACAAAGGTGCGAGTGTTTTCAAGGATTAGTGTATTTCACTACTTTGGCTTTCCAAAACATAGCTCAGGACGTAACACGATTTACTACTTAGGCGATGTTGCTTTCCATTTTGTTGCGAAGTTATTAGGAACATTGTACGAAAACCCTTTTGCATACATATATAAACACGAATAATTAGTTTAAATGTAATTTCAACTACTTCATTGAACTTAATAAAAAAAAGTGTAATTGTGGTAAACGAAGTGCACAATAGTTCCTGATATAGATACATTCTTTCGATCGTCAATGTTATTATTTTCACGAAATATACAGGAAAATAAGTAATGTACAATTTTTACATTGCCTACCGTGTCTACATAAATTCAGCATTTTTATAAGTAAAGGAAATGGTATCGTAAAGATTTCTTTTCATGCGGAAAATGTTACTTCTCCTTTGAAGGAAAAGTATTGCAATAGGTTGAGAGACACTGCATAGTTAAACTCTCTGCGGGAAGAGGAACGGTGGGTGGGCTACGGAGAGGAAACGGTCGCCATTTCCTGGTGACGCGAAGACTCCCAACCCTATCCTGAACCATCAACCTCCAACGAGTACAGTCTCACTTGCGACGATCTATTCCCGGAATATTTTGGTAAGACGAACGTAGTTTCCTTTGCATTTAAAAAGTGCACAAGTGCAGGCGATATTATTCGTGAAATCGAACGTTGGAGGTACGAGCTGCATTCTCAAATCCATTGCATGAAAATTATAGTGCAGGAAATATTACAGAAATTTACAGATAAATAATTGTTGTTAGATTCAGTTTAATAATTCCAAAATTCTGTTGCTTTCACTCGACACAGAATGCAACCGATTATTATTAAGAAATCCTCTGGTGATATCGAATACTTGTAAAACGCTTAGATTAATAAACGAATTATACTTGTTATACTAAGCATCGCAGATCACGTGATACAGTTCGAGTACGGTTTGATATTCAGGTTGACTTGACGAACGTGCCTTTGGATTGATCTCATCGCTACCGACGGAGTCGAATCGAGCAGAGTGGGATCAGTTCTGACCAGAAAAGGCAGGAAAAAAAAAGCGACGATGGAACGCAGAGATCCTGGTCCACGCTTTACGTATTTACGGCGGGTACACACTCTCGCGTACAAGCCACATAACTCACCGTCTGGTGACCCATATCCAACTAATTTTCAGATAATTAATATTTCAGTCGCGGCTTTGTTACGCGCGAGTTAATTTCGATTTGGCCACGTTTCAGTTTCCTGCAGTCCTCTGCTACCGCCCATTCCATGGCGTGGAAACCGTCCACCCTCCCCACGTTACCTCTTTTACCATTGCATCCCACCCCTGCCACTCGTCCAACCCGCTCACCTTCTCCCTCTAACCACCCTTCCCGTTTCTCGCTTTCGATCCCCCCTCGAACCTCTCTGTTTCTTTCTCGCCACCCTCTAGCTACGCCGCTACCCTTTCCCCTCGGTTAAGCCGTTTCCTGTGAAAAGCGTCGGCCAAACTAACCGTGCGCATTCGTACGCGAAATGCGTGCATAATTTATTTTCAGCGTGCTTTACCTTCGGCCACGGTGAAACGACCAGCCTGAAACGTTTGCCGGTCGACAATTTGAAATCCACCTATCGAAATTGCGTGTCACTTGTTGTGCTTTCATTTCGCCGTACGATGAGGAACGAATAGCGATTCGCGTCTTACCGACGAGACCAATTTATCGTACAGCCCAGCTACCGAATTGTTGCGTTTAGGGACCGACGTTCCTGAAATACGAATCAGGCCACGGGATCGGAGAACCGACGACATTCGTGATTCGGCGGATGCCACGAGAGGAAATAAAGGGTTTTCCAAAAGGGGGCGTTAGGATTTACTTTCGTAATCCGATACAGATTTTGCGAGGAGTATGGTTGACCTTTTTATTTGGAACGAATGCATGGATTATTAGAATTAAACGACTTTATTGATAAGAGTGTAAGCGACTGTATAGGGACTGTATAAGTTTGGGTAATATGCGTGGTGGGAGAGCCTCGTGCTCTCTCATAAATAGGAACAGCGAGAGAAGAGGAAGACAGAGAGAGATTTCGAGAGCGTTCGGAAGGTGTGCGATTTGCGAGTCGACGTGCGTGTCGAGTGAGATTATTGCGATTGTCTATAACTGGTGATTAAAGAGAAATATACTGAGTTTGTGTCTAGAAGGAGGACAATTAAAGTGTATCTTATTTATAAACACCTTACAGAGTATCTTTTTATTAACCTTTTATTTACTGGCGGGACTCGTAAGTCCCGTCAGTTTTCTCATGGTGTTGTATTAATTTAAACTTTCTGACACGAAGGACGGTCGCTTCGGCCAGATCTCCCATACCCCGCGACTCTACATGCACGCTCTATTCTCCGAGCTGCCGCTAACTTTATTAAATCCGCGTCCAGGTAGTCGGCTTTACACGAACCCGTCCCGGTTTGTCCGCAACGATTCAATCTGTCCGATGGATTTTATCGCACAGAAGGAAAATACAACATCGGCCGTGGGTTGAGTTACGGGTTTCGGTTTTTCGTCCGTTTCGCCAGGCGACCCGCTCAAAGACGAATTCATTCGGGAAGGATGCGTTTCCGTGTTACCGAAATTAACTCGTCACTGTCGGCGTTGGCGCAACAGCCAGGGAATTTTGCACGCGCGGCTCTGAATCACGTATACGCCCGCGTGATTTATGTACTACGAACATATTACTTCTGAACTAGCGACGTCGGTGACACGGATCAATCATGCGTTATGAAATTATGCGACAGAGAATGTGGATTGAAAGTTCTTTCAATGCCTGGTACTTGAAATTTAATAATAATGGAAGAAAAAAATGTGTTACCTATTGAAAGTATATTTGAAAATTTCGTTTTACATCAACTGGGGCAAAATTATAGCTCGAGCTTCTCGGAGAATGCGGCCCAAAGTCCTTTGCCAGTTGGATAGCCTCTAGAGATTAATTTGAAACAATTCAATGAATTCAGGGTCGTTTACGATGCGCTTCTGGTATCGATGAGAACGAGTCAATAATTATGTGCGATGCGAAGGCTTTTCCAAGAGGGCATTAGGATTTTATTTTTTACAATCCTATCAAATTATTAAAAATTTCTCAACCGTGGGCTTATACACGGAACATGGACAGTCATAAGTGACAGGGTTTTTACCACGCAACCGAA
Organism: Hylaeus volcanicus; assembly: GCF_026283585.1. Classification (NCBI taxonomy): domain Eukaryota; kingdom Metazoa; phylum Arthropoda; class Insecta; order Hymenoptera; family Colletidae; genus Hylaeus; species Hylaeus volcanicus. The sequence continues at coordinate 22,128,476 of NC_071976.1, forward strand.
TAACATAATTATGTGAGACAATGTTAAAAAAAAATATATCTAGTTAGGTCTCGAAACAAAATGTTCTTTTTGTCAAAATGTTCTTGCTAAATATTCACGTGGCAATTAACGTGTTAAAAGAACAAAAAGGATGTGAGTATAAGTATGTGCTTCGTAAATTTTGTATTCGCAATTAAAATTGTATTTTTATCAGTAAATTGCATTTCTTGTTAAGTAAAACGTCCAGTGTATATATAAACAACACTTGCAACTTTTTCTCCCCAGGTCGCGATTTATTCAGGCTGTTTCGGTCCCAACGGACCCGGTTAATCGAGGTCCTACTGTGCATAGTCAACTTCATCCTATCCATACTCACAGGCCAACTTTACCAATTGTAAGTTTAATTTCATCCCATAACCTCGTCTTCACGCGCAAGGGCACAAATCGCTTACAATGCTCCTGGCGTCCTATAAGTTTACAGCTGTACAATTCTTTTTCTATAGATAACGCTTATGAACCGGCATATACATGTGTGCTTACAAAGTAAACACGCGTCCAGTCGGAAGTGCACGCTCGGCAAATGTAAATGAGTTCAACGATATTTGGAGACACTTACAATTAGACGGTGCAAAAGAGCGCCGAGGAACCCGTCGCACGGGGCAAAGTCGTACACACGTCGTCTGTACACACATATAAATGTTCAGAACCTTAAGTATACATTGGGGTAGTATGTACTCAGAGTCTAACAAGGGATGGCGCACGTTACAGCCACACAATCACGGTCGCTACTAATGGAAATAACACACACCTGACTTGCGCTAACTAACATTTAGTTCGAACATGGCGTACAGGTTCTGTTTGTCTGATTGTTTGCCAAAAGCCCGCAAATATTGGTCGATCCATTTACTATGCACGTTGTGCTCATCCCCAAACGCGTAACAGCGCATACGTGTTGACTTTCCGTCGGTAGCGGAGCTTAAAAATATTTGAAATTCATTATTGCATTGTTTTCGGATTAGTAAACGGGGAATTCGTTTGACTCGATAACTGGATGGAAAACCGAGCCGCTCGCGCAATGTAACTGTCAAGAAAGCCGGGGGGAAAAAATCGGATGCGTCGAATATTTCACGTCATTGCAGAGCCTCGGGTTGTTGAATCGAATTCGAGCGAAATAACGAAACGTATTGGAAGAGACCGCGCTTATTCGAGCAACGTTGAGAGGACCATCGACCTCTCTTTTCCGTCGTTCCGTATTTGTTATAACCAGAAAATACGGTGTTATTTGTTAGAAGTCATTGCTTCGTGGAAAATTCACCGTGAATCTGTGCGACCGCGACTTCTGCACCGACGATGTAATAAAGGGGCTGAAATGTAGTGAGTCAAATTACACAAACGAGAATTTATGAAACGGCCCCGCAAGTACGACTGGTGTGTCCAATGCGTCGCCTGATGGTCTATACGGCACTTCTGTTCCCTCCAGACCCGAACGAATGGCGCAAAATTACGTTTTATTTTTTCCCTGTATTTTCCAACCGCCATGAAAATCGCCAATATCTTCTAAATAATTAAATATGCAAACGTAATGGGGCAATCTCATTTCGGGGATTTCTGCGAAAATATGCAACTCCACGTCACCGTAATTTTCAGTTATTTCGCGTATTCGTATGGAACGAAACTCCTGTTGTGTAACCGTGGAGCGATTGGTAGAATTTATATCATTAGACTGCAGACGTTTATGCGAATTCATATTTTTACGCACTCGGATAGAGAATTGAGATTTAAATGAAAGTATGTCTTATTTTCTAAACAGTGTAACGTGTATTTCATTTTTGCCATTTTATATACATTTGCATTCATACATTGCATTCGTAAGTGCATAAGCATCCGCAGTCTAGAAAATTAACTTCTATTTAACCTTAGTACCATGACTTCAAACAATGTCAACTGAATAGTTTTCTAGCATTCGATCACCACGATATCCGTCGCTTTCAACTAATAAGAAGCAAATGATAACTCCCTTCATGCATGTGCCACATGCATCCGTCACACAACACAAAACAGGCTCGTTGCTTTGTTCGCTGTCGTTACTACGCGGTGCTCATACTGTTCACGAGAAACAGCATATTTCGTCGGTAACCATTGTGTCAGGAAAAATTTCACGAATCTACGGGAGCGGTGCTTCTGAACCAACGATGTAATAAACGGTATGAAATGCAGTGAGTCAAATTACGCCAACGAGAATTCATGAAACGAAGCACATCGGCACGCTCGGTGCGTCGAATATGGCCGCTGGTGTCCTATAACGTGTTCTTCCTACCGACGAATGCCAGAAACGAAACCAGATTTTTTTCATCCGTAGTCCTGTCAATCGCTGTCATCTAACTTTCTTTTGTTGCCGCGACCAATGCACATGTGATATTGTGACCCGCATCATCGATACGGACCAAGGTACTTCAAGTTTCGTCAAATAGAATAAATTATAAGGTTTGCAAACAGATTGAATTCTACAGTCAAATAATCAAAATGCTACTATGAAGTAATCAATATTAAAGATCAATTTCTGACAATTCTATTACGGAAAAAAATGTTTACCTGAGTTTTACCTCCCAGCACAAACATCAATTCGCACGAAAAAGACGATATAAAGAAAAGAGATTAAGTCTAGTTCAAGGTTATCCACAGTAATCGTTTCTTTCTACCCCTCAATGGAACATAGCACATCCTGTTCGTTGTCCGCCTTCACGACGAACTTTGACAAGCGTCCGAAAGTTTTCGCGACTTCGTTCATTCGTTTGGTCCTTCTCTTAAACCACCACCACTATTTGTTTCCAAGTTCTTAAGGTTCTGTCGAAACTGTCTCTGTAAGCCGGATAAGGTTCTGTCTCTTTGAACACCAAAGAAACCTCAACAGAGTCTTTGTTGTATAAATTCACGGTAACACCACGCGCTAGAATTACTCTTGCGTCGAATAATGGAAGAAGAATATACTTCCACTGTCCCGCTAGAATTTCATACTGATTTCCATCGTAAATTGTCTGATTATTTTATTTCAAGTAAAATTATGTTTGAAATTAAATGCGAATGATAATGCCGTTCAAGTATTCACTACGATTACACTGGACGGGTGTATTTTGTGAATAAAAAACATGATCTTAAAGCACCTTTTGGATAAATCCTTTGCGTTCAACATTCTGACGAGTAAAAATAATCTACAACGGAGTAAAAAAAAAAAGAAGATCGACATTTCTCTTTTAATTGCAGCAGGTCGACGAAGCACGTAGAATTTTATGTAGGAGGATTCATTTGACGCAGTCCCATAAATCCGACCGATAAGCCTTTCTTGAAAGTCCTGGACTCGGCTTTATGACCACTCGAAATCACGCGAATCGATCGGCAAACGTATCTAGGAAAAAGCATCGATAGGGTCGTAACGGTTCCACACTTCCTCTGGTTGCCACTTTCGGCCACTCCAACGAATCAAATACAGTTATTCCTAGCAGGTCTCACGTAGTACTGGATAGTCTGGGAATATTGGTGGTTAGACCTGTCAGGCTGCAGCGAAGAAGCACGATGGCATAGAAGGTTGGCTGGAAATCGGGTGGAAGGACGAGAGCAGAAAGAAGAGGAAAGATCGTGAACGAGGGAGTAGGTGGAGGTGGGGAGGGGGGGGGAGAGGGGTGGTATATTAAAGGTCGAGGGTTGAAACACTGGGTAGGAGAGAACATGTGACTGGGAGAGGCTTCCACCATTCGCACTCATTTGGTATTCCGTGGAACGTTTGCGTCTCCCTATCTATTACCCCTCCTCCAGCCCATCTCGCACAACTTTCTTCAATCTACGCGTTTTGCCCTCGTTTTACCGATTTATGGATCGGGCTAGGTTGGCTACGAGGTTAGCCTTGTTTGAATTACCAAGCCGTTAAGTCGCCTGCCAAAGTTTCCAGCTTGCGCTCGTTGAGCTTCCTTAACATCCAGGTATTCTCAAATACCATCTAGAGAAAAAGACGCTCCGTAGGATGAAGGGAAAGTAGCAGAGACGGAAGAAAAGAGAAATAGAGTATCTTCATTCTCTTACTCTTTCCCTACTCCCAGAATATCTCCTTTGAACTCGTGATGAAAAACTAGAGAGGCTAAAAAGCAACCATACCACGTGTGCTTTCCCTTTGACCGGGGCAAAGTAGACTAACACAGGCTTACAAAAACTCCGGACGAACGAGAACTGATCTTTCGTATCCTGGCCGGCTGCGCTGCTCCTTGCATTTTTGTTCAATATTCTTATAACGGGGGCGCATCAATAATTCGCAACGACTGAAATATTGGTTAAAGTGATTTGTGGCCAGTGGACCGTGTTCCCGCGTTACGAGATTACTCCGGCTCCGTGGCAGAAATTCATTGTCTCCCGCAGATAAAGGCAATGATATTGTTAGCGAGTCGAATATGCCAAATTTAACATTGTATACGTTCCACTAATAAAATATAAATCACGATTAAATAATGAAATTATAAATAGTACAATGAAATCTCGTATCTCACGTTAGATGCCATTCAAACGTTCTGTATAATGCTGAATAAAATTATTATTCGTTTCATTCGTGTGACTAGCTTACCAGAATTAAGTACCAGCAAATTTATTCGAATAAATTCCATGGTTGGTGAATTTTCAATTTTCCAGCACAGAATGAGATACATTGAAAATCGTTAGATATAAGTTCCATTTCGATTGACACTCTCTTTAGAGAGCTTTCTTTGTATCATCTAATAGTAGAAATAGATTGGTACCGACTACATGCAGGCAGGACTAGATCGCATATCAGCGAGTCGAATGAGATTGTCGTCCCCGAAGAGTAAAGCAATTTTGTGTGAGACCAGCTTTTCCAGTATCCTATCAGTGGCATAGTTTCGTTTCAGACATCTGCCATGGCTTTCGAAAGGAGAATGACTCTTACCTCTCAACTGAACGATGAGAGAACCTATACCAAACGTCGATTCGTTTTTCTCGTGAGTAAGACTCAGCTTTAAGAAATACTGTATCGTCAAGACAGACTTCTTTACTTATAGTGAGATACTCAGGTATGGAGCAGTATTTTATCTTACAATAATCAAATCATATATTGTTCTTAGCGGTTAGCGAGCTGAACTCCTCGCAACACTCTTCTTGTTGCACTCACTGGACAAGCTACGCTTTGTAGACTTCAGAGCTGTACTTTGTAAACTTTAGAAATGTAACGTGATGCTTTGATAGCATGAGACATACTCTTAAATGCCTATTTATATTCTTATGCGTCTTATGAGAAACATGAATGTCGTATTTCGAAATTGCGAATGTTATAACTCAAGCCCAGTGTTTCAGTTTTATTGCAGCATTAAAAAGTACAAATTCAGTTCTACTGAATATGAATGTTACAGTAATATGAACCAATTGAATAATATTACTTATAAATTCTAACAAATTATCATCTCTTTACTGTTAAATAATAAATTCCTTATGTAAAGAAAATCCGATCATTTTTTTATTGTATCTTAATCCTGGCATTGTCGGTTCTTAACTATTCTCTCTTTGAATCCCTCAACCTCAGCTCATTTTTCATGAGATTTGTAATGTAAAACGCGAAGTAACAAAGAATTTCTAAGCTACAATCGTTTGCAGTTCTCGAGTAACAAAAGAAACAACTCAGCTAGTACCGATTCCATTCAGTTTCAGAATCATTTATAAACCTAACGAAATTCAACCATTAAATGTATCATTATTAAACAAAGAAATATAAACCATCCTCTGGGAACACATGACATCGGTTAAATACAATTTAATTTTCTTACATTAGAACGCTACAACCGAAAGACTACGTCACATACTCGTTTTATCATCTGAAAAAGTTTTGGCTTTTGTTGAAACATTTGAAAAAAAAGCAGGGCGCAATCACGTTTTTACAAAGCTGATTGAAAAATGTAATTTAATTTGTAACTCCTGTAACGTTTCCAACAGGAATTCGTTCAATGGAAAGCAAACACGCATTCCCAACAATTCATTGTTTCATTTTATATTTCTCCGTCTGTGGTGTTTCGTTTTCATTCAACTCATTCGAGTCGTCTCGTCGCTGTGATTAGACGTAGAGCATTCAGTTTAACGTCTTATTTTCTGTGAAAGAACTATTTTGGTGGAAATACAATGAAGGTGCGTAATTTCAAACGCATCATGGCTAAATTATAAGTTGGCAAACTAACGCAGCAGACTAATGATTAATTTTCTTAGAAATATAGACGATATCCATTTAATGAAACATAATATTTCCATCTCCTTTATTATTGGTGGGGCCATGGAAATTTACAAATTATTCAACGCAAAAGTTTTCGAGTGTCCAATTGTTTGCGGAAGAAAGAAAAATGTAGTAATGAAATATTGATTTCGTTTCGACTACACGCTTTCAACCATGAATATTCTACTCGAGGTCTATCGTGCTTCCATCAGAAATCAAGATCTCTCGTTCTAACTGCGCGGCAAAAGGAAGTAAAAGGATAAACGAGATAAAATGTTGGGTCGATAGTTGTGTTGTTTGTTATACCAGTTTCACAATATTTCGACGTTTTATTTTTTAAATGGAATCTAATATTTAGCTGCTTGTGTGCCGTCGCAGGATGAAAAGGCGACTTCAATCATCCGTAAAAATATATCACTTATACAATACCTTCTAATTTTAAGGAGATCTTGCCTAAATTGCCTATTACTTTCCTTCGATATGGGCGGTCCTTGGAGCTAATAATTGTTAGTCAGCACACCACGTGCAAGATTCTGTTCTTTAAACTGTTCTTTGAATCCCTTCTCGTACCATTTAGCTCGACGAAACTCGGGCTGAAAACTGATGTTTATGTTTGGTCCGACTATTTGTTTACGAGACTGGCTTGTGATATTCATGTTTGGGCGAAAATATTCATCGCAAGTCAGACTCGTCAAAGTACGGCAAGGTGTTAATCCCTTAACCTACAACAACATACGATACTCGTGTACGGAATTCAGGTCGAACATGAATTACACGAGTCAGTCACGTCGTATGAAAGTACACAAGCGATTTTATGCCAGACTATGGCACGCACGGTCACAAAGTAAATGATAGGGCAAGGGGTTAACAGCAATCGTGGATTAAACATTGATGAAGCTTGAAACAACAACATCATAGGATAAACCCTTAGCGAAACAATAAACGGTTTGACGGCGTCGAAGGGCGTGAATGGGTCCAGAATGAAATCGGATAACGATTGGATCGATAAAAATCAGCTTTATTTCGATGATCGAATTTCAGTTGAGCGTGCCATCGGCGATCATGTACAACTGCCGATCGGGCCCAGTGACTCTTTGTCATCGAGATTTCGGTCAATTTGCGGATTATCCTCGATCGTGGATTTTAACAGCGATACTGGCCGGGGTCGGTAGGCATGCACGGCCAGACACGCGCGAGTATGCATGTGTGCAGTCACAGGAACGCTCAAGGGGGACACGAACGCGGCCACTTCCACACCTAGAGGTATACGTTCCCGTGGGTATTCCTGCTCCAACAAATTTCGTTGGAATTGGAATAAAAGTAATTAGAGGCATTCGTGTTGTCCTGTAATTAGCTTGTGTGTGCACTTTCCAGCACGCTACGGCCGACGACTAATGCGATTCTTGTGACATCGTCGTCCAATTTCATGCCGCAGTATCGCAGGCGGTTATTCCAAGAGACACGAAACGCCGTTTATCTATCTGGGCAAATAAAAGGAGGAAAGTGGTGGATTATAGGTAGGGAAGTTCGCTAGCCGTTTTTAGTTTCGACATTCCGACGATTAATAACGCCGCTAACCGCGTAATAAATGTAACTGCAAACAGAAGTCAGTGGTCTGCTAATCGTCGGTGAAAGCTTCGACTAGGTTATGACAGTTTTCTTTTTATAGAAAGGTTCTAAGAGTTCAGGTAGAGAAGTCTTCTTTACTGTTTCATTTTTAAGATTCGTACAAGTTTAGTATAACGAAAATGTATCTATAATGTATCTTAAACATCATGAAAGAGTTAATACCTTGAAGAGTTTAGTGATATATAAAAAAAACGCGAGAAAAGATTATTCCTGCATAGTTTTAGATTTGAAGTAATATTATCTCAAAAGGGTAAATTGTCAGTTCCATTTTTAACATTTTAAACATTCTCATTCAATAAAGTGTAATGCATTCTCATTTTATATTGAAACGTTATTGTGATAAGACCAAACTATTCTCACAAATGGAAATGGATACTTGCATCCTACAGTTTCGCTCAAAAAGATCATTACCACGCCTTACTATTATCCTCTGACCTACTTATGCCGCGTCCATTGTAAGGAAAACCTGTTTAACTGTTTTTATCCAGGCCGACGACTTTTACTTCTTTTTGCTATAATCCAGACTTAAACCTATTTAATAACGAAGGAAATTATCTAGCTCAACTTTTCTGTCTTGTACGGAACATTGGTCAAACGTATAGCTTACAATTAGTTGACATTCGTGATAATATTACAATGAAAGCGATTTTCCAGATTAAAAAAAAAAATTAATATGATGGAACAATGGTTTCTCGTGTAAGAATTAATTTTTTAGATTAACATTTTTAAATATAAACGAATCGTGCGCGTGCTTGACTCAATTTTAGTTTAATTCGTATAATACATTATGAATTTCACAAGAATGCAACTGTTACGGTTTTTGGGGTAAAATTACTGTAGAATACGCGGGAACTTAATGGCATAATTTATTTGCTGACTGCAATTATAAATACTGCGAAACGGTTGAATTATAATTATCAGCACGGGACATGGAAAATTTAATATCACACTCTCGCACTACTGGGAGAGTCGGGCAAATTTTATTTCAATGACCGTAATTTAAATAACAAATGTAAATTTTAGATTCATTCGTATACTAGCTTTTGTCCGCGATTTCGTTTGCACGGATGTAGGTTTAAAAAAAAAAAATCAATCAACGAATTCTAATTTGCTAATGAAACGCGAATGAGAACTAGTTTACAAACGAATCTGGAATTTGAATTCCTCATTTGGGAATAGAGTTTGGCCAACTCTGATTATGAGTAGATGATATAATATGGAATTGTTCTTTACCTGGGACCAATTTTTATAAAATTAGGTCAAGTTATACAGGTCTCTACAGGTTGCATGTGACTGTAATTTGTAATTTATGTATAATTTATGTATATTGAAATATGTGATATTTTAGAATTAATGTCTAAAAATTGATTAAGAATGTAAGAGTAATAGTAGTATAAATCATAAAAATACCAATGGTATAAAATATGACCAACTTGTTAAAAAAATTAAACAAATCAATAGTATAGAGAGTATTCGTATGTAGCTTAAAGTCTCAAATAACTTGCACAAATTTTACAGGATAACGTTGATAACATCATCGAATTTAGCGAATGACCGCCCGTTTCTGATAGTTCCAAATCCTATTGAAGGTCGTGCTCGAATTCGCATCTCATTTCCTTCTTTAATTTAGGATCTAATACGTTGAACGCCAACGACGTAAAAGATCGCGTTACGCGTAGATTTTACGGGCGACTAAATTGAAACTGTCCGGACTTAAATATTTTCTCCGTAGCTCTTTCTAAATGGTGTGCAATTTTGACGTAACCACCTGGCCTGGTTTACCGTGTCCCTTCTAATTTTCGAGAAAGCTCTTTAATTTTCGCGAAGGCTTAACATGTTTGGGGTAACAACGCGAAACGGTTTTCGCCGGTGGTGGTGATTCATGGTCGCGCGCAGCCATTGTTTTGCCGTCGTTTATAAATCACTATTAGTTTATAAACAGAAACCCTAGGCTAATAAAGTTGTACCCGCGCATCACGGTATGAGCACAAGGGCAATTTCAGATGTCCACGTTTCAGCTGGAGCGCAATTATTCTTTTTCCCTTGTTCCAGTTAACCTTTAAAGGTCAAAACGTTGGATCACGAAAGAAACTCGTCAATCTGCCGATACTTTTCGTCCATGGACTCGTTCGAGTCTAAATTTCGAGCGAGAGTGTATTGAGATCTATACGCAGTGGCGATGATCTTCAAACTATCCACTAAGCGACAGGTTAATGCGTCTCTACTGTTGTTTTCTTATTGATTCGTAGATTGCATCGTTGCATGTTTTTTTTATAACGGAAAATTGTTGGACTGACTCCTGTAAATTATATTTTTATCTCTTCTTGTGAAAAGAGTTTTATTCTCTTTTCTTGAGATTCGATGAATTTTCTTGTCCAATGGTAATTTCGTCATCTGACATAAGTTTGTATATTTAAGAGAACACTATATGCTAATACTTAGTTCTATCCTTCCCCAGAATAGTCTGCTTTCATAAATTTTAGTTAACAATGGAATAAAATTGGATAAAACGGAACGTAGTCATTTGGTCGTAACTGTCGGGACAAAGAACGTAGAATCTCTCATTTTTATTCGTAAATTGTACCTTAATCTAAATGAATGGTGAATGCTTTCTCTTTTCGATGTTTAACGCTCCGTTTACAAGAAAGATTTGTGTTGTTTTGAACGCAAATTATTACTAAAAGGACTAATAACCGACGGTAGTAGAACAAATTTGAGGCTTTTATGTATTCGTCTGACTTCTTTTTCATGGTTTTATGCACGCACTGCAATTTAAAGTCAACTTAGGAATACCGAATTTTAGTTGCAGCTTCATTAGAACCATGTACTTTTATTATGTTTAACGTTTTATACGTTATGTTTAACGTTTTATATAGTCTACAAAGACAACAAACACGAGAAATTTTCAATATTTATGTGCAACATTTGACTTGTACATTACTGCTCTATCGACCGCGCCATACTTTAGCACCCAGACTTTTTATTTCAGACTCTATAATTGTGCAGATGCTCATTTAAATATTGACTAGGAAAATATTGGAGAAGCTCCCTTGCAAGACCATAAGTTCCAACGTCGTTCTGGTATAAAAGAGACATAATATCGAGGGTTCCTATAAATTCATAAAGGTGGTAAATACTGAAAGTCCACAGGGTCGATGCAATGCCACAATTTCTGCCAAAATAGAACATTTTTAATTTTTATATTTGTTAATTTACCGTTTCAATTCCTCCATCGAAAATCGCGGTTGCACGGTCTTCGAAGCTGATTTGTCACATCATTAAACATGTTACGGACAAGGTATCTAATTATTTGTAGATGAAGTCAGATCTCCCCTACAAGAAGTATTTATTTGTGAGAAGTGTCTCATCAAGGCATAACGATCCTTCATTTCTGTGAGAACAGCATTAAAACCGGGACCAAAGTCTATCAAAGCGATGTACTGGCAGGAGTAGAAGATCCTCGAGTACAACGGTCTCTTGAAGACAAAGGTGGGTTTTCGAACCAGACATCGTCCCAGCTTGCGAAGCAAGAACACCCTAATAATGGCTACGGAACAATGACCTAGAGTTCACTTCAACTGAAGAGTAGCTCAAATTTGAATCCGATTGATTACAAATTATGGCCAGAGCCGGAGAACGTAACCTACAATATTTCCTATACAAATGTGAATATCGTTAACAACGTTTGGACAAAGGTAGTTTCAAGAATAAACTCAGAGACTGTGCATGCACCGATCACAGATTAGTCGCGTCACTTTTATCTCTGCATCACTGCTAAAGTAGCACTGGCCGGGCGAAATCAGTGTTCAAGAGCGAAGCGATTCACGTTACCAAGGAGCTGCAGCCGTACGTGGTCAGACCAGACCGGACTCCAATAGAACGTGGGCTGACCACGTACGGGTGCAGACCCTCGCTCCGCTTCTGAATGCTGGCTTCGTCTGGCCCACTTGCTACTCCTTCAAATCTACCCCGGTTTGGCAACGACAGCGTGATTCAAAAAATCTGATTTTTTGGGGACTCGATAATGAAGCATTTGCGCATCCGAATCCGCCAATGGCGTTGATGTGGGATCACTCATTCACCATCTAGACAGGTCTAAACTTGGGGGTGGGTTTTCCAAAAAAACAACGTTTTCGATTCTAAATACTGTCCATGTAGGGGAAGAACATGAAAACAGTGTTTAGCCCGATGTCCTGTATCTTGGGACATGCGCGGGACGCGATGCGGCGACGTTTCGACCCCTACGCCTGAGAGTGGACCACCCCTAACTTTGGGCCACCCCTATATGTATATATGATAAAGGAATTTCAGCAATAAGACCGCATAAATGTTTTTACCCAGCAAAAACCATTAATAGTTGATAGCATGGAGTTTCCAAAACTCTAATTTTAAATTGTTTAGTAGATATTTAAAATTAAAGTCACTCACTCATATATAGTAAAAGGTATTTACTTGGTGCGAGAGAAAAGCTCTTTGCAACGATGTCAGTATGGTTACCACTTCCATAATAGAAGGCTAACTTGCCTGTTTCGTCATACTTTATCCCATCGATTTTATCGGAGTAAACATGATTTTCTTAATTAAATCGAATTAGTTCAAATAGTTTAGTTTATCATTTTTAGTCCTCTTCTGATAGCCGATACTTGCAACAGGACGGGCAAGGCTAGGTAAATTATTCTCAACGTGACAAACTCTATATCACGGTCCGTCCGATATCACAAATCCAACACTGCCATCAATGTTAATAACTCCGAAATGATACCCAGCGAACCTCTAATTCGACCGTCTTCGATTCAAAAGCATAAAAGGGAGCCGAACGTATGAGAGGACGTTTGACGTTAATTGCACAGCTCCGATGGACGAAGAAGAGGGTTCTCCTTTCTTGGTATCATCGACAAAGACGGGTTAATCCGTTCCGCGCTATCGGCCGAGTCGCTCACGCGACGAATGACAATGGACGTAGACAACAATGGAGGAAGAAAGAGGACATGGCTAGGAGATGAGAGGAAAGCAGAGCGGACTAGTGGCCTGTAGGCGAGAAGAGGAGAGTGTAAGAAAGAGAAGGAGCAAATAAAAGAGATATATATATATATATATATAGAGAGAGAGAGAGAGAGAGAAGGGAAGAGAAGGGAAATGAGAAGAGGAAAAAGGGTGAGCGCGACGACAGAGGGATAGGACCGGATTCAGCTTAGAAAAATCGCCGTTGGGTCATTCGTATAACCCACAGGAGTACGTCGCCAAGATTCAAAGGTCGAGGGCTGAAGAGTTCGATGCCCTGTTACGGGACCAATGTTCCCTTGGCAACCTTGCGGAAGGGCAGGGTAGATACCGAGAAATGACATAGAGGGGGACATGCGAAAAGGCCGTGGATAACAGTCGAGGTGTCTTCCTCGGGAAATTAGAGAGACGATGCGAAGAGAAAGAGAGGAGGAACGTGGAGCAGCGTTGAACATCGAGAGAGGATTAAATGGCAAAATATCACTCAGAGAAGTGCACTGAGCACAGAGCTTGGAAGCTCCGACATTTGAGAGAGAACGATGGCTGGTACGTGACCAAAATATTCTCCTGTGGGTTTGGCGCGACGAGAGACCGAGGAATGAGTAACGAACGCTCGAGAGAGAGAAGGTGAACCTTCCACTCTTCGCCGACCCTGAAATATAAAGGGTATAATACCGTCGCCCGAGCCTAACGACGGGACCTTGACCACCGATGTGCAGTCACAGGTAGAAACGCGGAATTACTCTTTGAGACACTTATACCGAATCCCTGGCGGATCGTGCCAGAAAATTCGATAGCTCCGGCACAGGCAAAAGTTATGTCCCGCTTCATCGAGCACCGGGTATTAAATCACGCAAATAACGGAAATGTTTCAGTAAGTAAAATGATTAATAAAGTTCGGAATTAAATGTTCGGTAAAGTACGGTATCCAGTGGTTTCCGAGCTCTGGAAACTTCATCATGTCTCGGAATCACAGCTTTCCGCTGCTCAATTACATTTCCTTTCCTTCGACGAGGGACCTCGAGCGATCCGAATTATCCAAAAGTAAACAAAATATCGAATTTTTTCACATTTCGATACACCAAGCGACGCGATTCGCTAAAGGTACTCGAAACGGGACACTTGTTAACATCTGACAGTAAATTTGTTATCACCCCGAGCGTTCTTATCGCGTAGCCATAGTTATTTTTCTCTCGTATACATTTTACAACGTTCCATTAACGGCATAGTGGTGTTAAACCTCTGTCTTTCCATTTTTTTTTTACTCACCCAGCTGTCCTTGTTTTTCTCGTTTCCGTTTCGCGGTTCTCAAGAGAAATCTCATTTCCCCGCCTAGCGACATAACCGACCCGCATTTTCGCCTTTAACGAGCGCCGCGAAGAATAACGTAATGCGCTAAATTAACAATTAAGACCTAAACGGCTGGTAATTAAGCGACGGCGCTGTATCCAGCGAGAGCGGCTAAGCCGAGAAAACGAATCTGCAAGATGCAGTGGACCATAAGACGCCTGACGAAGGTAAAGAAGAGATCAAGGGAAAGGGCGAGGGGGAGCGGAACGGATAGAAAAAAGATGGCGGTAGGATGGGTTGGTTGGAAAATCGTGGCGGAACGAAACAAAAAAATTGGATGTTCCTGACGGAAGCCGGATAATGTAAAAAGATTCTACTTAATCCATGTGAGTACATTGCTAAGCTGTCTACTGGAAACTTGCGAGGTTTATACTGGCGTTCTAAGGGAATACATAGACCCGATGGAAGCAAATATACGATTAAAAATGTTTCAGAACTTACGTACTTACTGCGTTCCTTAGACGTCTTTCTTTTTAATCCTAGGATGACTTTTGCCTAGGTTGACTTGTGGGGTTAGTTCAGAACCCTCACGAACTTGTATTTTATCAGTATTAATGGTAGGGAAATTATACTTACTAGTTGCATGTTGATAGAGTTCCGCTTATGATGAATATATAGTCTGATTACAAAAGCGTAGAACGTTTGAATAATAAAGAAAAGCATGTACTATAACAAATAATAATTGGAGAGCAGATCCAGAATAATGGCTAATGGTCGACAGTGGTCTGTGGTGACTCGTATGAGTCAGCAGTAGTTAGATGAGGTTGGCTGTGGTCAGCGGCAGTTGGCAGAGGTTAGTGGAGGATCAAGAGAACCAGAGAACGTCCAGGTATAGCCGCGAGGCACACGCGATATCACGAAATCCGTTCCGCCAGATGGATCTACGAAAACTGAAGAGCTACGAAAGTCCTTAAAATTTGTCTAAATACGCATATACATAGTACTATCTTTCACCCGTTCTTTATGAATTAAAAATTAAAAACTGTTTCAGACTAGTGAAACGAACCGAGAATAACATAAACTAAAATAATAAAATTCTTCATTCGACTGCAAGACATATAATTTGTTTTCACAGACGTATTAACACACCTATTTGTAACAATGTCGAATAGTGGATAGTCTGGAAACGAGAACCACAGTCACGCAAACATCGACGACTATTTTCATGGCAAAACTTTCTCCATAATTTCGTCGCAAACCTCTTGGTTGAACGAGCGCATTCAATCTACGGCCGTTTAATGTGCGACATTCCTCGGTAACAAACTAACTGCGCTGCGCGAGCAGCGGCAAACGTCTTCAAACGTATACTGGCGTGGAAGCCGAATTAATAGATGTAATAATAGTAGCGTAAAAAGCGGGCGCGCCTCGTAACGAGGCCCTCGTTACGAAATTTCAGTAATCGGATATCCGGGATCCCCGATAACCGAACCGAATCGTATAGTTCCTATTTTGCTTTACGTCAATCAATACGCGAACGTAACATTCCACTTGGCATGCCGAGACGTTCCTTTGCTTACGCTAGATATAACTTCTTGGAACGATATTGATTTCTTGGCCCGATACACGGCTGGTTTTTCAAACTATGTCGGAAGCCGATTTCGGGTGGAAGACGCGGTATGATGGGGCCCGCAGTTAGAGGCTTAATTTCACATCTCATAAAACCGCTGAACGGTGGTCCGACCCGGGAACGATCCGCCATTATATCAAAGTGAAACTCCATCGTTGAAAAACGAGCATCGGCTTCTCGTTACTGTTGCGCACGGATAGCTTTCCGTGCATCCCCTTTCCGCATGTCAAGGAGAAAGCTTATAAGCGGGTAACGTTTGACTGGGATACCTACGCTACGGACCGACCAGAACCTCCGCCATCGATACATTCGACATATGCGCCTACGTTGCAAATATATTTCGGCTTGATGCTTTCCGGCCGTCGTTACCCCCCTCTAGCCCTCCCACGAGACATCGTTACATCACGATATCTCGATACGCGACGCAAAAATCTCGCTACGATCGATCCAAGTTCAACCGCAAATGAGCCTTTTTTTGCAAATGGCATATGTCGGCTATTTATTCATACATTTAGATAAAGGGTTACATGGTTATAGTACAAATATTATGTAAGTATGTACACTAGGGTAGACCTTAGCTACTCTTGATGAAAATTTTTTTTCGAGATCGAATGCATACCGCCCCCTTTTCGGTAAAAAATAAAAAAGAAATAGGTAGAAAAGCAATAGGTGAACAGATCGTTGATTATGAGGTTAGCAAGATATTTCTTCTGCAGTCAAAGCAAGACGTTTTACGACTGACCTGCACGGCTCACGGACCTCTTTCCGTTTTAATTTAGATAAAGGCAATAATTCGACCCACGGATAGTAACTGGCTGACAAGAGCGACCGAATTGTTCGTAATATGAAGCTTCCTCGCAATCAGAGGTTTACCGTTCATTTACAATAAGATCTCCTCGCACGCCCCCGAGCGAGACCATTTCTTTATTAATTCTTTATTCCCATCGGGTACCGTGTTTCCGTATCCATCTTCGTATTTACGCCGGCGGATCGACGAAAAAATCTACCAGCCATAAAGGCTGCTGATTTTATCTAAATTTCAACGAGCACGAAAGCTAGTTATATTGCGCTGCTACACTCGTCTTGGCCGTGGAATCGTTTTCTCTTTATTAACCGTACGACCTGTAGAATTTTCACGTTCCCAAGGCGTAGTTTTCGTCTCTAATAGGACTTTCAATCACGGCTTAACTGGCGGATTAAAATTTTTACGAGTTCCGTTGAAAAACGTCCACGAAGAATGAGCTGATATTAATTCGTTTTACCTGCCCGCGAGTGGCGTTAGTTTGAGAATTAAAATTTTCTGATTTTTATTATGCCGTTTTCAAGATAGCGATTCATCATGCCCTTTCGCACGATTGAACTTGGGTATAAATTATTTGTCATTAGGAATTAAATTAAAAATAATGGGATTTCTAAAAGGAGCTTTAGGATTTTTTGATTCTACATGAAAGTACGCATGATTACGATTAACGGTGGAAGATGGTATCGTTTTGGCAAGCGTATTTTGTTATTAAAAACAGAACCTAAAGGGTCTTTTGATATAAGTTCCTATTCAATCGAGACAAGTTTGTTAAATAGAAAAAAAAACATTTGAAGTACGAAATGTGTGAGATATCTCGCGTTGAATTAAACGTAACTTTTTATGTCTCAAGTGTTCCTACCATTGAATACATTACCCTTAACGTATTAAAGCCTGGAGTATAATCTTTTTAAAAAAGTATAACTAAAAAAGTATGATTAACAATTTATATCACGCTTTTATTCATCCGAGAAGTAGGTGCTTTTACGTTTAACAATGACTAATATATTTGTGTGTGCTTTTAAAGCAATATGTGCAACGTGGTGAACTGAACTATTGTTAAACTGGATTATTCACGATGAAACCGTGCAACGACTACGCAATGACAACCTTTTTTAAGCCATCGATAATTGTGTAAATTAAAAGCGTCGACTTTATTGTGTTAGTATGTTCCGTAACTGTGAAAGCTCTCATTCAGAAACTAAGTAGGTCGCCAATCATATATTGAAAAAGTTTCTAGACAATCCATTCCCCGACGTCGACCAATAATGGTATTCGTTCAACGTCTAAGCTACCATGACATATTTTTAATACCGTCAATTATCTTTCTGTTGCAATATAACGTGATTTTTAAACGCGCTCTTACATTCAGAACGAAACTTTATAATCTCTGTATAATTTAATTAAACATTACTATGGGATGTTTCAATTAGCCCAATACCCGTTTAATACCCTCAAACGAAGGATACAGTCGTGTATGAATATTACCTGATGCAATTTGTAAGGAAGGGCAGAATAAGTGATATTTTTGAAATAAAAACTGGCACAATCTCGCGAAAAACACGCAACCCAACCTTCATTTTGGAACAAATGTCGATAATTAGGAAAATTCGGAATATTTTATTTACGTTTGAAGAAGTCTGTTGAAGTCAAAAAATTCATGTACGTATTCTCTGTTCTTAATAAATAAATTCTCTTTTCTTAAATATCGCTTGCAGAACCGAAACTCCGTTTTCTGTCAAGCACCTAATATCACTCTTTTGTTAAAAAAATATTATTTCCCAACTCTGGATTTTCGTTTGTTTCGCAAAGGACCTCAGAGCTAAAATTCCATTCAGCAGCAGGTGTTGCCAAAAATTTGTAAAGTTGAACTCGGCATGCAGAACATTATATGTAATTAGCGACGGCAAGAACGACGCCGACTGTAGGAATAAAAATAAAACAGTAACGTATGGAAACACGAGAACGTGGCATCTGAAAATTAGCACAACTCATCTCTCGAGTATCTGGATTCATCCCGGCCACTGCACAGTCTGACTGGCGCGCATTAAAGTAAAAAGATTGATGACGCGTCCCCGATACGTGTACGTTCTAGCGAAAGGCAGATGCAAAATCTTTCGTGACTCGCTAATGTTTTGTATCGGTTCTTGTTCTGGCACAAATGTTGATAGATCGTTTCGTTGACCAATGAGGAGATGAAGCTCATGTGTCGTTTGCAAAAAGATCGGTGCGCGATCATGAGGCACGGAACCAACGAGCCATAGAAAAAGAAGGGAAACCCCGCCGTTTGTGCAAATTTACATTAAATACTTCTTGGAACACAGTCACTTTTTATGAAATTTCCCGAACTACGATAACATTTTCCTTCCTATGTGAAACGTTGAAACGACGGGTTCGTCGGTGTGATACGTTTTGGAAGAATCATTGATGCAATTTTTACGTTTTACGTCCTCAGCACTTTGAGAGATGAAACTGGAAGTACCTTGAAGTTTATGTACTTGTAGTACGTAGGATGGAACTCGATGTAAAATGTACAGTCTTGCAAATTCTCAATTGCGAGCAGAAAATATTCAAAACGCTTTGGTACTCTTTTAATAAATGTGAAGAACTAGTTTTGACAAAATTTTTAAACATGCTGTGTCAACATGTACCGTTTCTGTATTGCTTCTCTATATGAAAATTGGTAAAAATATCACTCTAACCATATATTTTTAATACATACATAAGATATTTATATTAAATTTCAGTATCGTAGAAAAAAAGATTCTTAAATACCAGCATCTTTCTCGACCCGGAAGATTGTGTTCCCCTCTAACAACAATGTACGTAAACATTGAAAGGGAAATTATTCACGGCTTCCTGATACCTTATATCGGTGGTTTGGTGGGCGGAAACAGGTTGATAGATAGTTTCGTTGACCGACAACGAAGCGAAACTCGTCCGTCGCCTACGAGAAGAATGAACGGTGCACCATCACGGGAGACAGTGGCAAAGAGGAAGGATAAAGAAAAGAAGAAGGAAGCGGCGAGGTTAGCGGAAAGAAGGGTAGTTGGGTACCTTCCTATTATTCACGCGCGAGATAGGTGCAACGGACAAGAGTGGGGGATGCGGAGGGTGGGGGTTGATCTAGCTCGATCTCGAAGAGGCCGGGGTGAGGCCAGACTTAGGAAGGTGGGTTAGGGGTTCGTGGTGAATTCTTATAAATCAAAACAGACACGCTATCCCGTCTCATAGAGTGTTTCCACCCTTTCCTGCGCCGGCACCTACGCCTTCTTAGTTCCTTACCTTGTAGTAGCGGCTACTGAACGAAGAAGAAATACCGGGAAGAGCAACGTAGCGTTCGAAAGAATCAAAGAAGAAAGTGTGGATAAAGCGGTTATACGAGTCAGAGTGGGCGCACTACGACGTTTACCACGAAGCGTCAGGTAGATGGTTCTACGTTAACGGCGTCAATTGATATTTTTTATATTCTCGTTGCTTAAGGCGTAAAAAATATTTCTACCAGATTATATTTACAAAACTGTAAAATTACTAAAGTTATAACGTTTATATCACGGACTACCCTATTAGATCGATTGAACGCGTTTTTTTCGAAACGCTGTTTTTCGAATATGTTAATGCGATATCTTAAAAACCGCATGTCGGATCCAATTAAAATGTTGCATATACGTAAAATACACTGTCTTCTTTAATAGATCGAAGTGCCAACATTCTTATGATCGGTGGTGCACGTGTCCTTTCCCTCTATTATCCAACTTTCGTAACGTACCCCTGAATGCCCTACTTCGTAATATCGAGGGTACGCGTACCCCAGACTGGGAGTCACTGGCAGGGGATCGAATTCACGAAAGATATTACTTCCACATCTTGCACATGATCTTCCTTGATCAAACATGAAAGCCAGGTACAGGCACTACATCAACCCCTGTCGTAACACCAAACCGAGCCTATCCTTTACCTAAGATTAGCGCGCCTATCGCCTCTTTTTCGCCACGTGTTATTTGATAACCGCCACACGGTGAAATGGCAGCCGCGCCACTCGCGGTAAATCGAAACCCGACAGAGCGAGGCGTCAACGATCGTGACCGTTTTCAACAACAATAAGTTTACAAGCGTAAGAAAATAGAAACATGCGAAGAGAACTTACGGGGGTTCTGGACGTGCGCAGGAGACGGAGGGTTGGTTCGCGTGACGGCGACCGGAGGAGGCATCTTGGCGTGCAAGGCAGCCAGGCACGAGTTCGCCACGTCGTAGATGAGATAGGCGCTGTAGTATCGGCCCGCACTGCCCATTTTCAATTTATTCTTACTGGGCACCATCGCCATTTTCGCATTCAAATATACGTATACACGTGCACTGGCCAGCACGTTTGCTCAGTCCGACGATTACTACTTTCCCCGGTCGGCGATGATCGACGCCGATTATCCAACTTGACCTCCGGCTAGATTAGAACGGCAGCTGGCCATCGTGATCCAAATTTTAGGTGTATATTCGGCAACATAATCGGCTCGTTACTTTCTCAGCGCAGCAAACACGCCCGGAACGTGCACAACATTGTTTATCTTCTAACACACTGCGTGGGATGTACTTCCACGATGTCGTTCTGTTCGGCGAATGTAGGCTATCATGCGAGATATTTAGAGCGGAACGATTTGTATGTAATGTGACAATTATCGAAATCCAGAGCCGCCGTTCTATTACACTTTAAACGTTTTTAATTGTGAATTGTAGTTTCCGCTCGTTTTTTGTAAAATGTAGATGTTTTAGTAGGATTTAAAAGTTAATTAAAACCAAACATTATTTTGTTTAATGTTCCAACATTTGCTGTTAATTTTGGAAATTTTAAAATTGAATTAAAGTTTTTATTTACTTTTCTAGTTTCTATCGAATTCTAATTATTTATATAACTAAAACAAATTTCGATCTTAGATTTATACTGGAAACAATACTTTTATGATTATACCACATGTCACATTCCATGTGCCCATTAATAATGTTCACATATAATTTAATAATGCAACGAAGACGTGTATTATTTATATTCGTTAAAAAGATAGTCTATTATATAGATAAAAAGGAAAATGACAAGACTTCGATACTTATTTTGAGGGCATCGGCTTCGAGAGAGTTCTATTAAGATCAGTATACGATTCATCAGTGAGTAGAAGTAGTCTTCGATCACAAACTTTCGGAATGGAGTCACAAAAATCGAAGAGACTGTAAAATGATGCATTTCCATCATCCATCTTGGCTTCCAAAACTTTCGCGGAAAACCATTAACGGTAAATGTCTTAAGAGGGGTTGATCGAATGATCGCAGACAACGCTTAAAGGGAGATCCACGGACTTTTCTTTTTTTTTCCACATCTTCCTCTATATTTGTAACAGAAAACTGACGGAGAAATTCAACAAATATTCATTTTTTATTTGTGCTAGAAAACGTTCGTAGAAAATTAAGTTTACATGTACTCTCTACCTGCAGACATTCCTGAACTTCGGATTCTTTGGAGTGTATCAATTGCGGAACTTGCCGTGTGAGTTAGAACAGCGAAGGCGGAGCTCCGTAACACGTAACAGAGAACAAAATTTGGAAGCGAGAGGCGGGGTGGGGGATGGAGACATCGGACTAATTCGGGTCGAACATTGAGTTGTAATGTGACACTGCGAAAGGGGCCTTGGAATAGTTAACATAACAGAAATTGGACGCGCCGGAGTGTTCGAGTTGTTCGGCTCGATGTCGGCATTTGGCCGTCGCACTAAAGAGATGGCTACATGCACAGCTCTGACCAGCGTGGAGATGGATCGTGTCACTTATATCATCGTCCGTTCCTATCTATCCCTTCTTTACATCCCGTGTTTCTCGTATGGAGTCCAGAAGCAATTAGGGAAGCCCATTTGATGACACGGGACACAAGCTTACTCGTAATGCATCAGCCCCCTGCCCTCTGATAACACGGCAGTGTTACAGATTTGCATGCAGCCGAGATGCTACGAACTTGTAATGCTCACTGATTTCTGTTACACGTACGAACTCACTTTTAGAGCTACCACCTGGACACGTAACTCTCTCGATGCCACTTTTTCTGGTGCTGTTATTTTTAACCTCATCAGGCTCAACGTACATTGTAATGTACACATACACTTTAAGATTACTTTTCTCATGCATAGTAAAATGATTATAAAACTAATCTCTGCTTAGTTATATTTTGGGAGACCGAGGGATGTAGACAAATGAGTTGCACCACGTGAGAAACATTTCGTTTACCGTAAGAAAAGAATTCGAGCCTGAGGAGACTAATGCACGGCATATACAGTAGTTGATCAACTGAAAAATAATGTTTGTAATTTCTTGTAATTATTCAACTGCAAACTTACTAAACAACGGAAAATTTCTGAACAGTACATATTATCGATTAAGTATTGAATATTTTATTAACTTCACTCTTGGCATCGACCATGAACTCTTTTGGGCATATTTCGCATGTATTTGAAACAAACATCATTGCGTTTATTGTCAGTATTCCAAATCTCATGAGACCTCTACCAAAATGCTTTTATTTGTCACGACTTCTTTATATTCGTCGCTTTACCACCTCCCAAATGTTCTCGATGGAATTGAGGTCTGGCAAGTTCTCCGGCCAGTCGACAATCGTGATTTTATTGTCGGTCAAGAACTGCGTGACTTTACGTGATTTGTGGCACGCTGCGGAAATCATGCATAAATGTGTACTCGCCATTTGGAAACGAATCTCTGGCCTGTGGCGTTAACTGGGTTTCTAAAACCTTGAGGTAGGTACTGGTCTTGCCTTATTGATTCATGGACGATGCACGATCATTCGATACCTTAGCAACTAATCAGAAGTAGCAGTGCACAAACGAAAACTAAAATGAAGTTTTGCCTTAATGTTCAGCGGTGCTTAAAGAAAATTAAAAGTTTGAAAAACTTTGAAAAATTGGTAGCTAGAATGTCCCGAATGTTCGCTGCTATGGGCAACATCATCTGTCTAATTGTTTAAAAATCCTCCCAATAAATTCAAATTAGATACTCCATTTCAATGAATATGAATTTGTCACAAAATAGCTTTTTACTTGCATCCCTCCTCGAAAAAAGCATAAATACAATGCATTATCTATCAAATGGCATAAGAAAAATGTTGTCTCCGTCAGTCGGTCTGGTAATTTGATTAACGACTGTAATTACTTTCGGTTCTGTGTATAACTACCACCATCATCGCGCACGCCTGCGTATTCCCATCAAGATAATTTATTCGCTAGCGTTCACAATTGCACACGGGTCACCAAGCAGTTAGCTAACCGGCACAAAGTTGGATCAATTTTTAAGTCGCCGAAACTCCCCGTATGTGTACGCAGATTGGCCCGAAAATTGCGCGTAACCTCGTTTCTGGCACGTGCATTAAATATTCGATTGTCGATCGATGCGGAACGACGCAGACGGGGCGCCCGTTGGTTGGTAACGACGGCGAAAAATCACTCGAGTCAATTATCCGGACTCGGATGAGTATGACGTCGGTGTTTCACGGTGACAAGATGCTGGCAGCGATTTCGATAGTGTTTCTCGGGCACAGAGCGACGATATACGACGACGACGACAACCGGTCGGATCGGTGGGCTGGGCAACCGAACGGAAACGGTGCGGTTCTGCGGACCGGAAGCCTGGACCGGAAGCGTCACGAGTCAACGGGCGCCTCTCTGATTGCATGCCGCAAACTCGGATAGATAAAAACGATCGCCGAGCGCTTACGTGGTCTCCATTTGATTACGTCGCCGTTGGTTTATGCGTCGATGGTTTTAGGGTTTTTCTGTTTTTCATGGTTCTCGCGATCGTTTAGGGAAAACAATTTCCAAGTCGCGAAGACACCGCGCTGCCAATGCGCAACCTATTCGTGGGATTTTTACCAATTTTCGCGAAATTTTTCCGAGATAATACTCTACGTTCTTTTCGCCGTGACATTTGTGACTCTCATGTGATTTAATATAATTGATATAATTGTTGTTCATCAATGGTAAAATTTGATTTGTACGTCGTTTTCTTTTTAATTTGGTTGTTAAATTATATAACCGCATTTTAGACGTTTATCGTAGTATTAGACGTTTTCACAACTTCAGAATTATTTAGCACTGATTTTCACTTTCCTTTTTGATAAGAAAGAGTATTTATGTCACTTAGATAATTTAAAAAAAAATATATATATACATTTCAATCAATCAAAGCTATACAGATTATGGCACACAAGGTCGAAGGAAGTCTGATTATCAGAATTGCGAGGCTGACTACCTCCTAGTGGACGGAAGTCGACGTACGATATTCGACCGTGTGTCGAAACAATTGTTTGCGAGTATGAGATAGGATCTAGCGCAATATTTCAACAACGAATGAACTTTGGCACGAGTTTTTGTGTCTCGATGACGTCGGCTCCCGATCGCGTTTTCAATAATTGACAGTTTCATATTCGTTTACGCTTCGGAGTGCGTTTCATCCAATACGTCCCGCGCTCAATGTATCCCATGACGCTATCCAAATTATTGATCATTACCGACAGATATCATCACGGTGAGAAACAATGGGCGTCGCGCGGTCATGCTCGAACTATTGGCGCATATAATTATCACCGGAATCGATTACATGCCATTTCGGGCTGTGAATGGCGCGAACCTTGAAAGGAACGCGTCTGCTGCCAATGCAAGCGTAAATGAGTCATCAGAAACGCAACAAATAATTGTCTGAAATTTCGCTAGGTGACATCCTGCGAACTGAGTTTCATTTAGGTAAATGTCAAGTTACAAAACGGAGTTTAGAATTTTGTTTTTTAACCTATCCAATAATCTGATTGCTGTAGAATGAGATAGGTATTCCAGTGATTCCAGTGAAAGAGTAGTTGGCACTTTTATAAACGCAAGAAGCACAATTTCACGTATACAAGTTGAATACGAATGACGCAAAACTCCTTAACTAACTTTCACAAACTGATAAATCACCATCGTCACTATGTTTTACACATATCGGCACTTTAAATTACATGTATTGTTTAAAAGGGGCGGTGAAGAGTAAAATAACTGCATATACCTAGATAGGCCAGAATAAGAATTAAAAAAAAGATATTTGTATACGGTATTATTACTTTTTAATTATATTTACTGAAAATTGCATTTGAAAATTGCAAAAATTCACGATGGTACCAGTTCTGTTAGTCGACCGGTTGAGTGGCAGCTGCTTGCTAATTAAAACTTTACAACCGTATTTTTCATATTAATATTTTCGTAAATAGTAATTAATATGTATATCACAATAACTAACCAGTGGATATGGTTATAGTTGTACACAGTTATTTTTTATTGAATTATCTACTCTTTGTCATAGAAATCATTGACAGACGCTATACCTTTTTTATAAATTAACAATGTATTGTACTGTAATAAAAAGTTTCGTTCATTACTTCAACGAACACACTTTATTCATTTATTTAGATAAGCACAAAAAACAATAAATCCAGCCGCAAAAGCTGTTCTCGAAAAATCAACTTACTTTTGTTGGAAAATTTGTGGCTTTAATCATTTTCAAATACAATTTACTGTATTAATATATAAAGAATTCACTAAAAAAAAGTTCACAAGGTCCACTTCACTTTAATCCTAGATGTATCTAGCAGTTTCGCTCGACAGATTCGCCCCACGAAAGGTGCACTGTTATACGATTTTCGCGCGATTTAGGAACATAATTGGAAGCGAGTCCGAAAGCAATCGACCATCAGCCCCAATAAAGGTGTACACGTGCAGCGTCGGTTCGTTAACACGGCACGCAGCAGGGTGCGAGGGATTATCACTGAAATCGATTACCTACCGACACGAGCCGCGAAGGTTACACCGCAGAAAGTGAGACGATAGAGAGCACACGTTACGAAAGCGAAGACAGCGCTGCGAATATTGGCTGGCCATCGTGGGCATTGCTAAAGCGGCTGGAGTCGCACTGGAAAGCACTCGATCACCTAGCTCTGAAGAAGTGTGAACAAACACACCCACACCGAGCTGTAGAACGCGCTAGAGCGATTGACGGTGTGAGTCGCACACACAGGTGCGTTAACCAGTGACGTCAAACTGGATGAACACCTATACAGGTGGCGCGCTCACCTCCATGGGCACCAAGAAAAAATAAAATTTTGGAGTTCCCGGTGAACAACATTTTTATATTTCATCTCATTTTATTCAAACATCAAAATTATAGAGCAATCGCGAAATGTTTTTATTTCGTGGAAATATGCAAAACAATCGATTGTTTGAAATATTAGTGTCAGTTTATCAGTATAAATATTTATGGAAGTGTATGAATATAGTTGTCGCTTCTGCTAATGATTCACTCAATTTTAAACTTACAAATGCAACAAATTATATTACATTTTATTTTAAAGAGCCTAAATCTCCTTTTGAAAAACTCTTCACATTCCTCAGTAAATAAAATTCATTATTTGTAATACACGATTTCTTAAAACGTGATACTTCGAACGTTTTCTTCCAAGGTTTCGTGTGCCACGGTGAACGTTTACGACAGGTAAATTAGTTTGGGAAACGCTGTGTGGTAGCGACCATCGTCATATCATATCGCCGGGCGATTCGCACACCGAGAAATCGGCTGGTTCAGTTACGTCGCGAACGGGTCGACGACAATGGATGCGCGACAGGAAGGCGGCCGTATCAAATGCTTAACAGTCGGCACAATGCCACGTATACACGCGTGCAGCTGTGCTCGCGAACGTGAGCCCGGCCAATGTGCGGCACACGTCGTCATTTCCGTCGCGAAACATTTGACCACGTTACAACGCTAATATCGAGAGCGTGCCGAGGGTGAGAGTTGAAT
The DNA here is from genome assembly GCF_026283585.1 of Hylaeus volcanicus. Lineage (NCBI taxonomy): Eukaryota > Metazoa > Arthropoda > Insecta > Hymenoptera > Colletidae > Hylaeus > Hylaeus volcanicus. The sequence goes on from NC_071976.1 coordinate 22,155,923, forward strand.
ATTTAATTTGTAGCATTGTCAGAACCTGCTGGTGCGTGTATACTTCTTTCTCTACGCGCGGCGCATCTACTAACGCCAACTAAATTTGTGATTTCCTTTGGAGACGCTTGTATCAAGAGTCTAGGTGGCAAGAAGTGATCATTAATTGATGTGGAGTTTAAGGAACTAAAAGATTATTCTAGGGCACCGATTTGCTAGCATTTCTCTTAAAAATTATCAATTGCATTCTATAAATATCTAGATGGAAAATGTTTAATGCAGAAATTATAATAATTATTAATTTTATATAAAGTTTTCAATTGTATAATAAACTTTTCAATTCTAAAGACTCTTGAAAAAGGACCTTTGAAATATTTAATAACAAAAGAGATTTTTAATAACAAAAATCACCTGTCCAAGAAAATAGAATTTGATCATTTGCCGTGTACGTGAGCGATTGAATACAAGCTTGCCTAACTTGTCTGTTAATTACTCATTAGGTTTGCTGGTGTTAGTGTTTGTAAACACTGGCGTTAGAGTGATACCTCTTTTAATTGGTTCTAACTATACACTTAGAAGTCAATAAGATCGACGTAAATAGATAATGCCACATCACTGTCAATGTTTACGAGCTTCAAACCAAGTGGAAATTAAGATTAATGGACAAACAAGGTAGCAGCGTTATACTTAATCCGAACGAATTGATGTATATTTTTAACTCACCTTTATCAATAGTATATTTATTCTTTACGATATTGACTTTAAAGTATACCTTGTCAGTAAAGTATGTAAATTGTACTACTGTTTTATGCACTATTTTCGAGTATACACGAAACAAACACATAGTTTTCTTATCTTGTACTATATTTTGTCTTGTACATGTTGTTACAATTTATAAATCATTCAAAGACTATACGTCAACATTTATTTGGTCACATTACACTGCAACGTTCTCAACATGTCTCAGGCTGGAAACGAATATTTAATCGTTGGTCTTTTCGGAATCCCCTTGGATCAAGAGAACTTGTTCCTGTGTTAGACACAGCCAGACAGGTATAATTAATCTTGCGTTGTACTTTCGTTGCTGTAACTGGCATAGACGAAACGTTCCGAGAGTTGGATAGGGTTCAAGGTGAACAGAATTCGATGAAAGTTTATAGTACAGGAAAATTTGTATGTAATTTGATATTCTTCTTCATTTATGTTTACAATTTTTTAAATGCATCGAAGACATGAATTGTTTGTTGCATTAATATAAGGTAAAATTATGAACAGTCACCTAATATTGTACGAAAAACGAAGGTAAATTAAGAATGTGTACTTTTATAAAACTTTTTATGTTTACCACGAAACATTACTAAGTTACTTGTAGAATAATACGATTAATTATCATGAATATCAAGATTAATGTTTATGTATTAAATAAATGTCTTTTTAATTCAGCAACATCATACGCGAATTTAATACGAGCAATCGAAGTTATATACGGCTTCGAAATTATCTGACCGCGCATTAATGGAAAACGATGGATACATAATTATGTATATGCAACGACCTGTGTGTCTATCGTTATTGTCATCAAGTCATTAGACCATATCGTATCAGATATGCTCCAAACAGACCGCAAACTGCGATTGAATATTTAATTCGTGCCGATGAGAGGTTTCAATCGTTAAACGAGACTCCATTTTTCCATTGGAGAGTATTCCGTGCACCTAATTAAGTGTACGTTGTTAATTACTCGTCGCGTTTACTTTTGAACGCTTTGTTAACAGTATGGGGATATCCTGTGCAAAACATTGTCAAAATTTGTATTCTGAATAATGATTGAATGCTTCCCTCATTAATGGTGTTCTAATGAAGTTTATGTAAATTAGCAATTGAGGTAGTATAAAATTTACTTTGAAAAGTTTAATTCTTATATTTTGAGTTTTTTGAATGTGAATTAACGAAAAGTCAGGAATGAATACAGGTGATTAAATGAACCAGCGCGCTAGAAACATTGTTATACCATTACGAAATACTCGGCCGTGTTACATGGTTGATTTTGTAAACATACCATAATCCGACATGCATTCCGCGTAGAAGCGCGCCGGAATCTGTGCAATTAAATAAACTACTCGCGCAATTAAATTCCAATCGTACTGTAAAAGAGTTTTTGGAGTAAAGGTGGTTTATATTTTGGTTTTCATCCTATTATGAAGCAAACGAAAGGTGTGGGGTATCTAGAGACGCGCAGAAATTCTCTCATCGTACTTTGGTCGCACCAATGAACGCGCGGTGGCTCTTCCAGTAATAATCTCCTTACGCGAAAATACTGTAATTAAATGCAATGGTTTAGAAGTAAAGTTTCCGACGTTTATTCGGTGTTGCTTAAGACGTCGCATCACATCTTAATATAACCGTCTGCAGATAATTCTGAAATGCTTTATTTTACGCATTAAATAAAGTAGAATATTTCTGAACAATATGTAACTTTCTAGAACTGATGTTGTTCATTAACTAAGTATCGATTTTACGCAATAAAGAAAATTATATGCAGAAATAATATACGTATGTTTCGTTTAACTATGAATAATATAACTAATTGGAACAAAGGTAGCGAAATTCTCTGTGCGAAATATCAGGTTCTATTATCAGGATATAATTCAAATTTAATAGAGTGAAATTCGAAATGTGAAATGATATTTTTCTAGGAGAACAATAAACGTCGTTTGATATTATAAATTATATATATTAATTTCTGCATTATGATTTAGAAATAGCCTATCGCATGTAATACTGGAATTATTGTTAACTCTAAATTAATGTATTTCACAATTTGTTTGAATAATATAGTTTTAATAACATGTGATACAAACTTAAACATACATTCGTGAATCCATTTTACTAAAAATCTAATCAGAGTTCGAGATTAGAATCTAAAACTTAAATACAAGATTCCAGTGAAATACATTTAACTGTTTAGATGCAATTGCGTCAACAGCCATACAGAAATATGTATTAGCGCCTTACAAAAATTGTGCTTTAATGGACAAAACACGATCATATTTTTCCAACTTTTAGCGATTCCAAAAATTTCTTTCCTCAGCAGCCTAAAAAGGAAAAATAGTAACTATTCATTGAAGCGAGTTCAACAATCTTTCCTTCAAGTCACGCGTATTAAATTAGCAAATCAAACAACCGCGAAACGGGAAGAGAGCTTTCAGATTTTTCGGTTGTAACAGTTGCGTGGGAGAAGATTACAATCGGAATATCTCTTTTTCGATATGAAAATATTTCACGCGGTCATCAGAGGATTAATTGAAAATGGAAATGTCGCTGGCACCGTTCTCCAATTGCGAGGCCGTAGATGGCGCCGGCAGTAGGTGTAAATGCATGAAAAAGCAAACGAGAATAATAGCCATTGCATTGCGAAGCAACCAGCCACAATGCACTTTCGTGAACGTGTATACATTCGCTAATTAGTTTATTCGTCGTATTATTACTTGAAAGCATATATGACGAGTGCTCTCTGCCAGTACAAATGAATAAATAGTTGCCACTCCAGGACACGAATCCTAACGCTATCGCGTGTTTTATTATAGGATCACGAAATTTGTAATCAAAATTATGAAATAACCTAAAACCATTGTGCAATCTCTAACGAAGTGTATACCTCGAAATTGTTCTATGTATATCTTAAAATTGTTTTATGCATGGCTTCACAAGTACTTAACAAATGCTTCCTGTGTACATCATATGAAACTTAAGATACTTTAGGATATTGGTTTTTTAATAAAACTATCTTCTTTAATAGCTGATTTTTTATTTTACATGAAAGTACACATGATTACGATTAACCGTAAAAGATGATGTTGTTTAAGTGTTCCACAAATAATAAGCTAATAAATTTCGTGTTTCGTTCAGTGCATAGTCGCACGAACTTTTTTGATAAATAATTCACAGTAAAAGTTTAGACGCTGGAATAGAGGAGTTATCGAAGCATGTAATTTTGAGTGTCAGAAATTTCATGGTTGTCGAAAGATTAATTGAAATAGGAGATAATATCAACGCTGGTTTGAAATTGTCAGAATGTAGACGAGTACAATAGTCGGGCATAAACGCATGTATGCACGCGAGTGAGCACGCGACAGACATTGTTATTCCGTAGCGAGACACTCGTCCACGTTACACAGCTAATTTCAAAGCATACCGCGATTGAGCTGATAATGTAATCCGAGAGTAGAAGCTAGAGGCTACAGAATCACAACACGTGGTTATTCCATAACAGTGAACCCTTTACCGCGTGAATTACAACTTTAGAAGGAAACAAGAACGGAGCCGATAGTCGTGTTGGGTCAGACATTACAGTTAGACTTTCACGTCCATATTATACTTATTCGTAGCGTGCATTCTCTTTGGGGCTCTAGTAGAGAACTTTCAACAAATTTATTTTCTTTTAGGCATTATTCTCAAAATGTATGTATTTAAAAATATATCAGCCAAAAGATTGAATTGTTTAGAATGGTCGTTAATATGTTTTTTCTTTTTTACATCTGATGGATAATTTAAGCTGCGAGAATTATTTGCATGGTCTATGGCGAAGACCCGGCTATAAAGCAATCTATAATACCCTCTATCCGGGTTTGGTATCAGTTTAGCATCTCCGAACTTTCAGAATCACTTCAGTTATGGTGCACTTAATTGCCAAATGATTGTTAGGAAGGGTATGAAACTATGAAACTACATTAACGGCGTGGCTACACTCATTTATTTGCAATCAGACGAAAGGTATAACTTAATTGTCGAACTTCCATATACTATCATTTGTTTGGGACGTATCTGTATCTCTAATTGGAAAATTGTTTTTATGAACGATAATAATACGATATATTGGAAAATATTTAATTGTATCCATTATGTAAAATAATATTTCTTAACAAACTTCGTTTGCAACGCTTATTTAAGAAGACAAAAATAATTATGCTATTTTCAATCATAATTTCAAAATATCATTATGAATAACACACTCATGCAATAAATAATACGATAATATTTGAATAAGAAAGTGCTTCAAATTTGCATCTGTACACTTTGCGCATTTTTGCAACTTGCACATTGAATGCGATTCAACCAAATATCCATTCAACTTTGTTACTTCATCAATGCAGGATTATTTCTTGACTCTACAATTTCTAGCATACCAACCTAAGTTTGTAACTCCTTCAAATATGCATATTGGGGTCGCGTCGAAACTCCTGTGAACTTGATTAATGTACGAAAATACGCAAACGCTGGTAAATTTGGAACGATCAGACTGTCGGCAAACAAATGCAATTAATGATACTACTGAAAGGAACAAGAAATTAAATGAACACCCATTATGAACGGAAGTGCTTGGCCATTTTTAGCGGTGTGTGTTATTATGCCATTTATACTTTTATCACATTTCTCAAATATTTAACCTCGTTCTCGAAATGGAAGAAAGAAACACTTGTTCATACTTCTTCATATTTTTTTATTAACGTCAAAAATACATCGATGTCTATATAACATTAACCCGTTTAATGCCATCTCAAGGTACCTAAAATAGATACATGCAGGATAGTAGTTAAAAGGCAATCATGTATTAACATACTTGTGTTAATACTTCAAAAGCGATTATTCCAACCCAATGGGTTCAACCAACCTTTGCAGTTTACCACATGGTGGAATATTCTAGCTAAATATCTATATGTTATATATAAATATGTCCTTAATATGTAATAACCTTGTTATGTATCATTATTATCGACATTATTACGTCGTGGGATATTGCCAGTGAATTCAAAGTGATTAAACACTTCGTCAACAACTTATGAATCTCATTGTATGATATTTAAGTACAATGGTTTCTTCCAAAAGTCAATTCTCATTTTTATTATTAAGATGGTTATATCTATTTACTGAACTAAATTTTTTTTGGTATTGTTACGTATCTATTTAATTCCCGTGGTTGAAATTTTAACACTGCTTTTAATTTCTTTAAATGTGAATGTAAATAATCGTTCCAATTATCAAGTCTCCTAGGGTCGCATCGAAATTTTGATAAGAATGCTCGGATAGCAATGCTGACGTATCATTGCTCGAGGTCTTCGTTCTGATGTATTCTCTATTGTTCGTGTTACAATTCTCGCGAGCATGAAGTCTCGCGTGTATCTCCTCGAGAAACTTCATCCCCAGACTTTCGCGCGTATCCACTACTCACCACCTACGCGAATACACTCAACAGGTTAGTGCGCCCACACAACCATCTGCCACGGTACATCCAACTCGATTTGTTTTGTTTCCCCAGCGCGGAGTGCGTTTTCTAAAGGTAACCGAAGCAATTAAATCAGTAACGAAGAACTTGTCCCGCGTGGAGTCGCAAGAGAGTAGCCCTTCACGGAGAACTCGTTGCAGCACCACTTCGGATAAGTACACACTTGTATTGCTACGTTCACCCCTCGAAACAATGAATTCCTTCCGTATTGGTGGTTGTTCGTTCGCGACAAATTGCTTCCTAATGCGAACGGAGAAAGATAAATGCAGTGAAACAGAAAGATGAACGTCGCTCAAGCGAGAATTAAGCGATGGAATGTCGTAATGGATTGTTAAACGCGATAAATCGATCGTGAATTGAAATCTCGTCGCATTAAGTCGGCATTAGAGGCTGAAACAATGACGCGTTGCTAGATTCGCGTTCAATGTGTTAACGAAGCAGATGAAGTTTACGAAATGGTAATTTAATCACGTCAGGGTAAGTGCATCTAAGTTTGTCACTAACTACATATATCAACGATTCAAATGATTCTATTCGTATCATTATTGATGGTTTAGTACAAATATTATATTTCCTACGTTTAACTAAATCAGATCAGCGATCTATTTAAAATACGTGGGTCAAATTAACTAACTTGATAGATTTAGCGTTAAGGCTTACCTACATTTTTTACAAACAGTGTAATTTAACTTTGGGTAGATAGTACACGTTCATCCGATTCGAACATGATAAGACTCGAGCTCGAGAGGAGTTCAAAACGACTAGAGAAGTCAAACTCGACGGGAGTCATCGTAGGCTTAACAATATTAACGTACGGGAGAATGGAAAATAGGTGAGTCGAACGTATCGGGTCCGGACTCTTAAGCCCGTCGTCGTAGAACTGTAGAGGTGCAATCGAGTTCAAGAGTCGCACTCTTCGTACAAGTTAGCTACATAGACGACACGGAAGTGGCGTTACACTCTACTCGGGATTTGAAAATTTTGATCAATGATGATAACGAGGAGAACGGGGAGTTCTCGAATAGAGTCAGTGGAGACGATAAAAAGCATCGGTTACAGATTGCGAGGAGCCACGAGAATGGAATGGCTCGAGCGAGGGAGAGACCGACGAGGGGTTAAAGGTGAAGGAAGGAAGAGATGGAAGAAGAGCGAGTTCGTATTAAGGGTAATGGGCATTATCTCCATCGATCCCGGCTCACTATTCTACCACCCGACTCCCACGTCGCCCATCACCCACTATTCTGGAGCTGCTGGATAGCTGGTCGGATCGTTCGAGTTGGTCAGAGCAAAAACGCATAGGAATTCATCCGTCTATGGTGAACGGCGGATCGCAAAATGCGGGTACCCCGACTGAGAGATATCGCGAGGCGCGTGCGTGAATACTGGAACCATTGTTTTTCTCATGCAAAAAAAAAAAATGATCATCCATCGAAGTTAGTGGGTTTGTCAATGCGCCTGGTCGTTCTTTTTTTTCTGCGCGAGGGTGATGGAAAGAAAGGGAACACCACCATTTCCCGGCTCGATCGAAATGCCAATTACTACCCTTAACGCACACTCAATTAATCCGCAATTTATAGCGGTTTCGCGAATCGACGATGAACGGTCAATTGCGGGAAGTTTATGGAAAGTTTCGACGGTGATAGGTAATATTCCCCGCTCTCGTGGCCGGCCGTACAAATATAGCACGCGAAAATCTCCATTGTTTTCGATATCGTCCGTTGGAACGAGGCGAACCTATAACTTTCGCCCGGCGGCGAATATTTGTCGGATATAAAGTAAATCGTACACCGAAGCCTGGGAGTGGATTTATCGGGGAATGAACGGAAGAAAGTTTTAAATGAAAACGTCAGTTACAACACGTCGAATTCGCGACTTTTCGATTTCCAGGGGAAAAACTAGATTCTTATGTTCGAGCGACACGTTGACCCTCCAGCGAGCCGAGTGAATTTCAGATGCTCTCCTCGTCCCGAATCATCGAACCGGAACATCCAATCGGTAGCCCTGGATTGAGCGAAGAGGTTACACGTATCGAATACGTTCCTCAACTTCGCCGTACGGAGGCGAGGCGAGGCGATTATGTTCGCGATTGACTTTCGGTGTGGCCGCCAGCTAATCAGTTTAAATTAGGGCGCGGCTATACGGAAAATTTCAAAGTCAACGTCGAACCGATATTACCGGATGACGCTCGGCCCGATTTCGGATTTTACGACGGTTTTACCCTTTTTCCATTACTGGCTGCGCACGGTGCGTCAAGTGGAAAGAGGGTGACGGTGACTAATTGTCGTAAAAGGCGATCATGATATGTCCCGCCTCGTAAATCTGATTGGCTTCGCTTACTGACCTCGCTTGCAATCTCGTCGCTACGATCGCTCCGCGTCGCACGTACGTCGCGCTACGCCCAATTCGGAACGGCATTTTTAGAATTCCCGAAATCGACCGCGGTCTTTTTCACCGATTCAGAGATATTACGTAGGCTGACGAAAGCGTCCGGCCGAGATTTTATCGCCTCCGCTTTAACAGCGAGCCCCGCGAAATATGTTCTCTGTCTAACGAGACCGTGACCGCCGCGATTTAACCCTTTGCACTTGGTTGTCACATCTGGGGGGATATCGTAACTCTGGCAAACTTTCTTTGCGATTATGCTGGATAAGCTTACGCGAGAGCACCTATCCTTGAAATGTTCCACTCAAATGGTACGAAAAAACAAACAGCGATACGGTATACGTACAGTACCGTGCAAAAATGATAGACTACTTATGGTGCATTACATCTTTTACATTTTTACTGCTGAAGAAAGAGTACGAATTTTGAAATCGTCTCAACTACACCCCATATTCGGTTCTTACACTAATTCTGGGATACCCTGTATAGTTCGATACTACATTACAATTTGTGATCTGGTGTAACTATTGTTTATTTTGCATCATTCTTGTAAATATCGATTCGTATCGACGTGTCCATCTCCTACACACACAAAACTACTAAAGGGTTGAAAGAATGTCGACGATGCGAAGAATCTCGGCAGACTGTGAGAGAAGCAGGAGGCGAGTGAGAGCTTTTCATAGCGGGAGCCATCTTTCACGACAACCTCCTACAGTTTTACGGTAACCAGAAGATATCTGGATAAGAACACGATTCGCCACCAGTATCCCTTGTTTTCGCCCCTAAACCATCTCTGCTTTCCTTTCCCATCCTGCTCCTTAACTTCAACCTCTTTGCCCGAACAGTACTCCACCGATAAGTAGATCTCTATCAGGATTATCTAGAGAATCCAGTTGCATTATTGCCACATTTGGGATATGAGAGCAGATGTAATCACCGAGTTCTCTGATATTCATTCCTGTGAATAGGCATACCCCAAACTTTTCTCATCGTGTGAGTAAATTTCTGCAATTAGGCTATGTTCTCTTTTGACCCACTTGCCTTTTTGTAACAATTTTGTATTATTAGTATATCAAATATTGTTTTACATTCATTGAAGTATTTATTTATCATATTTTATACATATGATCACTATAATACCATTTCAATTTTATGGAGATTTAGCAAATTCCTTCGTGTAGCTGAGACGTAATAGTGTGTAGGTAAGTCGAGGGGAGATTATTGTACGTTAAAGCAAAAGGTTGAAGTGCAGCATTTTCGCACGGCAGGACCCGCATGAGGTAGCATTAAGATAGCATCCCTTCCAGAGGAGTGTAACAAATACGCAAACTTTTCTCGTTAACCTAGCGAGATTCGACAGACTGTGGTTGCCGTTTACGTCGAAAACGTGAATCGGATATAAACAATTTATCCCAACTGAATGTGTAAAAAATTGCGACTCGTATTCAAATCACGTTGGTGAGGATGCAAGAGCTTTTTCAGTTTGAAATTTGATAGTATCGAGTTTAGAGAGCAACATTGAAAGTTTGTTACTATTCACACTTTTAACTATCGGCCTATTTAGGGAGACTCTACGCATCAGAAAAAAACTTTCTACATTGATATATATTGATCTAGCTACTTAAATTCTGGACGTTATTATCACTGTTCCACAATAAAATTAGAAAATCCTAATAGACTAAAATTAAACACTAAAATTTCTCACTCAAAATTTCATCACAATCGGCGTGATACTATTTTGAAAATATAAGCTGAATTTATGTTGGCATTAGGAAGGTATCAATTATTCATTCGGACTCCTAATCCAGACTTGGGAGACTGCGTAGAGCTCTTCTGGAATTAGACCAATGCGGCTGCGACTTCTCCGTTGAGCTGGGCACTTATATCTTGACAATTGAACACCTTGTAGATTCTTATCGACACTGGCATATACGAACTCATTCACGTTCTTCCACGTTGCCGGAGTATTCTACGCGCACGTCGCGATGGAAAGTGGAATTTTGAGTAATATCCATCTACGAATGTAGAACCGTACTATCCCATCCTATTTCAGCCCCTTTTCATCCCGCTACTCTCTTCTCGTACTCTCCATCTATCTTCGTTCGTTGAACGTAATTCAATTCTTGGAGCGGAGTGGAAGCATCAAAATATTAGCATATTGATCAGCCTACCGCTACCTGCTCTCTTAAATCCACAAGCGTGAAAAGCACTTAATGCGAGCAACCACTTTGGCCGCTGTTACAGCGAATGCAATATCCGTCGCCTGTTGCGATCCTCCATATTGTACTCGATATCTGTTGATGTTGCAAGTTTTTAAAGAAGGTGTTATGTTAACAGGCCGTGGGACCGCGCGGATGACGGAAGAAGCGATGGAATTTTAACGCGATAAAAGCGGGAAAATATCGACAAGACCGGATATTCTGTAATGTATTATCTAGTAATAAGCTGACTGATATAAGAGTCTAAGAAACTTTTATTTCAGGAGATGAAAATTAATTTTTATTTTATACATAGAACAAACAATCGTGGGATGTCAGTGCTTTTACACATAATAGTATTTTGCATAATGTTTTATACAGAAAGAATTATTGAAATCGTTTCAATTCGATTTAATTTAAATCGTATATAGCAAAAACTGAGTCTCGCGACAGTTCTATTTTTAGTTTCCATTACGGCTGATTTCCTTGAGAGAATACGTAGAGTACTCATAGTAACGATGACCAACCCGTCGACACGTGGACGCGCCTAATGATCGCAGGTTTTAATGCAGGGGCAATGAGCTTTAGGAACAGTGTCCGTGGTTGTATCTTCAAACAACCCTCGCTCGGCACGTGACGGTCTGATTAAGGCGAATTTCACGCTAGAAATAATTTTTCGAGCTTATAATAGCATTCCACCTATACATAGGGTGCGTTATTCCTTACGGCGAACCTAAATATTTCCGTCGTTTTTAATGACATGAAAAAATCTCTTAGGAAGTATTTCCTCGAGATCACGTTTCCTAAGATTTCAAGCTCACACACCCTGTATTAATTTGCATTTTAAACCACTATATAATTATTTCTTTGTTTTATACTTATTAGTTACGTAAAGTAGTTAGAATTTATGTTCCAATATTATTATTTTATGTCACTCGGTAATCCTGGTAGTCGATTTCGACAGCTCACCGAACGAAACGATTTACGGTCGACCATGCATCTCGAGACTCGTGAACTCGACCTAGTCGACGAACACGAATTCCGCATCTGGCTTACAGCTGCTGCTTTATAGGTAGGAGTACAAGGGTGTCCTAGTCAGCCATCCAAGTAGTATAGAGTCAGCCTCCTAGTCAGCCAGCCAGCCAACCAAGCAGTTGATACACGAGCAGGCACTGTAACGGTCCGACACCTGCTGATCGTCGAAGCACCTAACATTAACCAAGGGAAACATAAAAAGGGACTTACTCTGCAAAGGAGAACCATGCAAAGGAGTTCACAGAAACATTTTTCTTACTTTCGACGATACGGAAGTTTTAGTACAAGAAAAGCGTGGTACGGGCGTAGGTGGGTAAATATACCAGTAGGGATAAAAATCACTTAAATTTTACAATTTGTCAACATAGAATTTCTTCGTTAACTATTTAAAGGGGGAAGCCAACTTGGACACACGAAAATCATATCTGCATTCAACAATTGTTTTTTTTTTTTCAAAAACAATTAACTCGATATAAGTTCAACAAAATTATGCAACTATCAATTGTACATGCGCCATCGCGTTATATTTATTATAAACATAAAATACTTAAAGTATCAAGATCAGCTTGCATCTAGCGTGCGTCAGATTTAAAAGTCGTTACGGTTGGTAGTTTCAAATCATCGGAAAATATGAAAACTCAGCTGTTAACGGGTAGACAGAAAAAGCAAGGTGTTCAAGTTTGAACCATATGGAACACTAGATATTCCTCGAATTGTCTGCAAGGAGTAGTCACAGAACTTAACAATTTGAGTCCGTGGGTCTGCTTAAGGGTCTTGACTTTACCCGAGTATCCGGGTAATCCCCATGTCCTTGGCTATTGCCTACATAATCCCCATACCCGTATTACCCGCATACCCGATATGACACGGCATTAACTGTGGTCGGGTAATACGGTTACTGTTCTCCCCTATAATATTATATGTACTTTTAACTCGATTACAGAATAATATTTGCGATTATTTTCTATTAGCCTACGATCAATTTACTATTATATAGAGAGTGGATTTGTTGTGATACTATTTGAAGAACACACGGAACCATATTATTTGAAATGGTTGCCATGATATCTCGAGTTCTCAATAGATTAGTTGTAACATAAGGGACTAGTTAGTTGAAATTTACTTGTAAAAGAAAATAATTGAAAAGATTAAATCGTGACACCGAGACTATAAAAGTTTTAATATGGAACTTTCTAAATAGTTTAGCAAACTGGTATGAGATTGAGTAAATTTGGTGAACTCGCCGAGATAAAAAAAAATGCTGGATAGAACGTCACCGTGATAACAAGCGGTAGCAAATTAGAATTGGAAATTGTGAATTGTAAGGTTCAGGGTTGGCTGTGGAAATATTCTGTGACAAATATTTGTCTTTTCCCATTGAAGTAATTTTAATTTAAATTTATATATGGTTGGAGAGCTTTTTCTGTACCTTTAGATAGAAAAATATTGGATTTAAAATGACACTTTAATATTATCTTTTCTTGCGTCGATTTGCATACTTTAATGTGCAACAGTTTTTAATACAATATCTATCAAATTTTAAATAAGCGTGGCCAGAATGTTGAACATTCTTCTCGTCGGCGCTACAATATACAGGGTGAGGAATTTAGAACAGGTCACCTGAATAATTCGTTTACTTTCAGCGAACGAAAAAAAATGTGTCGAACAAGAGTTGTTTGATTTTACTTTTAAGATTTAAACTTAAAATGCCGTCATTTTGTCAATTTTCTTTTAATTCTTTTTCTCTACTTCACACTGTAACCACATTCACAATGAATAGAAAACAATCATTATTGACATGAAAAAATTGAGTAGAATCGGCTGCAAAACAATCATGAAAAAAAGCTTTGTTTTCAATGCTCAAAGCTGTGTTTGAATCAGTTTCCAAAATTCTTACTGTTTTTCTTTGGAGGTATGCTTCATTAAAACTTGGCGTGTCTTAAAATGGCTATATAGAGTGCACTTTTGTTCGAACTGCCATAATCATTTGGCGGTTCCGCGTATGATAGATTAGAATATAGGATTCGAGTGTTTCGCGCTGAGTACGCAATTCATCCTTCCCGTGGAAACGTACAATGCGCAAGAAGGTTCCATTATCTCGCATCGAAGCGAAGAAAGGGAATTCGTGAGCGCACTCACCAGCCATTTTTTCGCTGAAAAGAAATCCGCGTCTGGTGTCGATCGAGTCTAACCGTGAGACTTTTTCTTTCGAACCGTCTTTCACGGCTGAGTCTTTCTCATGCCAAATTTTAGATTTATCCGTCGCTGAAAGAGGGTCAGATTTTGCTCTTCTCGCAGTCAAGGCAGCCGGCCAACTGCACGCAAATCCATGCGGTTTTCCACGTGTAATCCACGAGACTTCGTCCCATGGAAGCGGAAAGAAGAGGACAGAGAGGAATTCAAGGAAGATCTCGTGCGTCGTCCACTTCCGCAATGATTCATTCGTTCGATGTATCTTGGCGTCGCCAGCTCTGTCGTTCTTCTACCCAGCTACTAAAACAGTATTCTTAGGTATCCACGAGTATTTCCATCCGCGACAATATCATCTCCCTCTAGCGTCGCCTTTGTACCCTGTCTTCTTCCATTTCATCCCGAATCCCCCGTTATGCACCATATGCCGTCCTCGAAGACCAACGTGGGAGGAATATACGAAACTGTCTTGATGTTTCCGCGGTCGATTTTTACCAGGAGAATGGTCTCCAAGCATCGACCGTGGGCTCGTTTTCAGCCAAAACAATATCATTTCATCCTTTCTACGAGGTTTTCCATTCTCTCTCGGGTCACTTCCTCGGTCACGACAGGTAGCGGGCCTGGGTTTCGCGTCGCAACCCGTAGGTGGACTACACCGACAGCCATTCGGTCCTCTGGGTCTCGGCTATACCAGAACCTATACGACTGGGCGGCAGAAACACCACTACTAGCTGCAACACTAGCGCTGCCAGCCATACCCCTCCGTCTCCATCAAGTTTAACTTGGCGCAGCGAATTTCCAAGTACCGTTTTACGAGTTTTCGTTGCCACTGGGAATAGACGGATCAGTCGTTACGCCGCTCGGTAAATGTTGTTCCCGAAGTGACTACTGCATCTATACAGTACACTCAGTCGTTTCTATGGAGCGAACCGGATAATCAATTTTGCAGCGAGATTACAATTCGTTTGTGACGCTCCACGAAACGAAACGGTCTATCGTTAATTAGTTACAAATTGCTTTTATTTTTTCACTGTGACCATACCTCCGACAGATTTGTTGGGATTGATTATGAGTGAACTCTTCACAGTATAACAAAAAGCTTTTAGAAGGAAATAAAAGCTAAACCATAGACCTAAAAAAAAAGTAATCTTTACGAATTAAAATATGGTTTATTAATTTCAATACACTTTGGTATCGTAAAATAAATGTATTTGCATCTTTCCCAAAGAATAAAAATTTTATTGATCACGTATTTAGGTCAGTTACGAGATTCATCTTCGAGGTTGATGTTTTCCAATCGAAACTTTTCAAACCAACCATATCCTAATTGTTTTATTAATATTACGAGCGGTCGTCACTGCGTTGTATTCCAATTTAAATGTGCACGAGAAAAATATATACTCTAATTTAATTTCTATCGATTGTACAATTTACTCGGCAATTATTCTTACTAAAGCAATTAACGAAATACGTCTCTCTTCCTTTTTAGCTATATTTAATATTTACACAAGTGTAAATTACCCAAGTGTCGATTAACGAGTAATGCTTTTTGAAAGAGCCACGAAAAGAAAACTTTCTAATATTTTTAAATATATACTTCGTAAGATTAACGGACAATAAATTATTAAACACGTGCAAATATTGAAAATACGTATAATGGACGCAGTTAGAAGAGGCGGAAACAGCGAATTTGTCGGATTGTCTGTTTTTCTTCTCGAGGACAACGTGCTGATCAGATTCGTTCTTCAGTTATCGACGTGTCACTGTCAACATACTCGAGGACGAAACTCAGGGCGAGTTCCTCACCCCAGCCGTTCATGTGTGAGATAAGTTGCCAACTTTGGATAAGTTTTCCTTCTCTGTGAAATTGTTACAAATTCTACCCCACTCGCTTATTTCCGATTGTCGTCATTTATTTCGCGTTTAATAAAAATCCCACACGAAGAGAAGGGTCCAGAATTAGTAACAATTTTAAAGAGAGGGGAAACTTAATACTTTGATAAAATAAATTATTTTAAAAATTAATTAGAATAGAATACGATATCGTGAGTACAAGAGGATTAAACAATTTCTGGTATACCATATGAAATATTTTCCTTAGCACTACGGTTATTGACAATCAGTTGTGCCTATAGTTTAAGCGGACTTAGCCACGATATTTTTAGATATTATCGGGATAATACGTATGCAAAGTCGCTTTATCTCTTTGACTACCTGAACAATGAAATTGTTTTTACATATTTATCAGACACTAGCGTAATTCATCGCATGTCGTATGGATGGTGTGCAAGCTGCTTCGAAATATCTGAATCAATAACAGTGCGGTAAAATGTGACTGCCCGCTCAATCATTTATTTCCAAGTGGCTGGAACATCCTTGGAAAACTTGTTCGACCTGGGCTCCGACAAATTCCAAATGTGCGTACGAATAGTGCGTAATAATGCTTTATTAGAAAAAAAGAAGAAAAAAAAATATACATGTCGAATTGAGTAACCTCCTCATTTTCGAAGTCGGTTAAAAAATGTAGCCATTTACCCTTAATCGCAATTACTCATTGAGTGTTATTAATATTTTATAACTAAAAATGAGTTAATGGATCTCTTTATTGCAGTTTGTTGTCGATTATAAATATACGTAAAATTTATCACATAATTTAAAACTACTCGGAAATCGTCCCTACAGTTGTAAGGACCATACGATGTATACATAAATTAAACCATCTGAAAGAATATCTTTTAAATTTCCTTTGCATTTCAAACTACACAAATTTTATTACATACGTGAACCAAGTTGGAAATATGATAATCTAAATTTACTTTCTCGGCGTAATACGTCGCGTTAAGTATGATCAAATCCTCGTATTCAATCGCATTCGTTCCTAAAATTGGACTTTTACGAACGACAGAACTTAAAACAAAATCATTAAGATTATGGTTACTAAAGGGAAACATACATAATTATATTTTTCTCTCGCAACTCTGCCTCTAATGAGATATTTATATTTCGAGGCAGATGTATTTCGCATTGAGACGTCCAACTCTGCCCGTTTATTTTAATATGAGTCATTTACGAAGATCTCCATTGCTATACCTGCCCTTTCGATAATATTTTAAACCAGGAAACAAATATGAACAAATTAATGTTTCCCAAATGGTAAAGATAAACATTTAAACAAATACTAAAGTATTTGAAATTATTGTCGTTTTTGTTTTGATTACAATGTTTTAACAGATAATACAGTAGAATAGTACATAAATAACTAGGAAATTATGAATGAATTCAGATCTCTTCTAGAATAAAGAAAAATAAAAAAAAAAATAAATATACATGTCGAATTGAGTAACCTCCTCCTTTTCGAAGTCGGTTAAAAATACTGACGATCCAACATAAATCAGATCATCGAAGTAAAGTATTTTCTAGAAGGGGCTTTAGGATTGAATTTTGTAATAACAAAATCCGCCTATCAATGGAGTCGATTAATTGTAGTCTTTCATTCAAAAGTAGACAATCGGATATCTTCTATACCATTTGAGTTTGATTAAAAAACAAAATCCTTGAGCCCTTTTAACAAAAACGGCTCAATTTTCTAATTTCGAAAAGCCTCGGACGAGCTCAAAATTCTCGCAAAGACCGGAAGAATTCGCAGCGTTTAATTTGCACGGTAACTAACTGGCGCGGAACGAAAATAGTAGCCCATTCGAAGCTTCAATTTGATCCAGCTCCGCGCTCGCGCTCTGTACCAATTAATAACAGCAATTGTCCATAGAATTAACAACGCTAACAGTTGTTACAATACAATATCGGAGCCGGACCCGCGATCAGCACTCAATATTGAACGTTACTGTAAACTGGCTGACGCGGTAATTAATTTATAATCAAATTTAAATGGATCCGCGAACAGCGGTAACGAACGAGCTCGTTCGGAACGAAGAGTCGTGTCGATAAATCTACCACACACAGGGAGGGGACAGTCTATGCGAGAGATCGAAACAAGCCGCAATCAGGTGGAAGGCGCGGAAAACGCGAAACTTAATAGGCGCTGCATAAAGTGGCCTCGAAGCAGCCCGTTGGCAAGAGGCCGGCGACGGGTGGGTGGTGGCAGTGGAAGGGTGAATATAGAAAGACGGGCTGGTAACCACCCCTGCAAGGTACCTACGTGGCATTCAGCGGCGCGAATGGTGGTGGCGCGGGCTGGCGCGCCAACTAAAATTGAATCTGCGGACGAAACTTCGGTAACCTCGTCAGGAAACCGAAGCTAAAGCCATCCATCGCCTCCGCTTTCGTCGTCGGCCTCTTTCCTGTCGGCGTAGCCATTGTCGACTTCTGTTCTATTTTGGAAAATTGCTGGCTCTTTCGTCCGTCCGTGAGTTTCGCAATCGTGTCCTTTTTCCTGGCTCATTTTCGACCTGGTTAGACCCCTGGTCGTGTCGCATTAACCCTTTGCGCCTCGAAGAACACTTTTACGACTCCACCGGCGCATATATGGCGACATAATATAAATCGTTTGCATACGACCTGGAGCTGGCGAGACCCTTTATGCTCCAGCTAGCATTACCACAGTACAGTGGAACCTCGATTAACCGGGGTTCGATTATACGCGGCCTCAATCAACCGGGGTCCTAATTATCCATGACTAGGATCATACACGGTATAATGAATTTCTCGCTTTCTGAAGCAGTGTGAAAATTGTTATCAAATATACACAATGACCTAGTCGTCACAAGATTGCGGATCTTGATGCAAAATAAAATTTTCTTAAGTATAATTGATAAAATAACATAAATAAAATAACATAACATATATAAATAATTTATACATTCATACATAAATAATACTTTTGATTAATAACAATTAAAATTTTTGCTCCATTTTTGCACACGATATATTGTTAATTATATTATAGTACACTATGTAATATTATTTTAAATATAACGGTTTTTACTTCTAACAATAATCTTTATTTGCGGTTACTATATTCATGTTTGAATTTTCAGTTAGAGGAAACGAACAAACACGCGGACGATCCCAGTAAGTAAGTGGGTTTTACTCGTTCCAAGAACGAGTGAAATGACCGTATAATAGATGAAACTCTCTTGGTTATTGATTTCGTTGCAGACTTCAAGAACCATAGTCAGTGGTACATCGGTCGGAATTGTTAATATCTTAAACGGCTTTCAATAATGTGTAAGTTGAATTCAATTATAAATGCATTTTAATAAATTACGCGGCGACCTTGTACATTATAGCAGATTTCAATTTAGCTTGCAATTAACGTTGCTGTTCATTTCGTTTGTCGTTGTACAATTTTCACTTGAATATTTCACGCTTACCAATTTTAATTATTTTCTCTTAAACGCAGGTCCTACCTTCAAAGGGTACCATCTACGATTTATTCGAAAGAAAGACTTTAATTCTACGCTTATAACGTAGATTTTCAGTGAGAAATTGCGAAACGTAGTAACGCCACTTTTCCTTCTACTTTGATTTCTCGCTAGTCTCTGAGACATTTTGAGTTCAGAACACACCGACGCACTCAAACAACGAAAGAGCTCACGACCTCCCTTCTCTCAATTCAATTATGTGGATTACTACGTTCTTGAATTGCATTTAAACGAATTTCGCGTTCTAACGGCCGTTTCGTCGCTATTATAGTATATTGAACAAGCAAACAGTTTACGAGCACTTACTCTAGGTACGTCGTGTCTGGGATGCGCGGGAATATCCACTTGCGAATATCGAAAGGGTTTGGAAAAACCACCTGAATGTTGCGCAAGAACGCGCCGGTGCATCGATATTACCTCCGATCACGCGAAAGAAGTTTCGGTTTTACATAAAGATCTTGTAAACACATGTAGGTGTTCCGATGTTTATACGAAAAGAACTTTTTAAATGCACAAAGCCCTTTTTGGAAAAGCTTTTACCATTTCAAAAATCACGGGAACCTTTTAATTATCATTTTGCCAACACATTGTGTACTTCACTTTCTCTAATACCAAACAAACAAGCCTCGTCAGCCGGCCGTAGTTTAGCACCAAAGGTATCATCGCTTCCCCAAACGAGTTTGCCCGCGAAACAAGGAACCTTGGCACTTTCGTTAAAGCGAGAATTCCTGTTCTTCGGGTCAGTCAGCGTATCTGATACATCGCGTGCGTCGCGGAGATACGTACTGGAAACGCTCAAGCGTTAGGTGCCGCAAAAGAGAAAAAAAAAGGGGGTCGGAAAAGGAGGAAGTTGTAAGCTCGCGTTTCGACGGTTTCGGTCCGTGGCTTGGGCCAGTATTTAATCCTTAAGTAATTAACGGGATTGATTCACGCTGGAGTCCGATACGGGGCCAAATGCCGTGATGTCTGGTGGTCTTCGATAAATTCCATGCATCCACTTGCCTACGTAGCTAACGTGCATGCCACGCAGGTAGTATACGTGGCGAAGTGGCACGATGCCGGGACTTGCGCCCTTGTTACGCTCCCACGACACGTACACTTGCGATGTAACGGTAACTACAGTTAGTACGTGCTAAGTGTGCACGGCTAGGGATTGCCCTATTGGCAGCTCTGCGTATTCCGCGCTCTGGATTACACATACGTGGATAAACACGCCTTCGTACACTGTCGCGCGATGCATTATGGTGACTTTCTTCCCCCGCAACGAGCGTATCGCGCGCTAGCCTTCCTTCGCGACCACGGATCATCAATCCATCATCTAAATTCAGCGGTTCCGCTCTGTTTACATGCGCGACTAATACAGCGTTTCCCAAACGGTGCTTCAAGATTTTGTTTTTTAATCAAGAAAATACACACGTGGCGTAGAACATGCAGTACTGTACAAATGACAGCATGTCCAGCTTGGGACATACTTCAATGAAACTGTAGTTTCATATATGTTCATAAAATAAATATGATGTACATTTGTCATTGCGCTTTATATAATATATAATATATATATATATATATACTTTAAATATTATTTATTATATATATATATATAT